>NW_028189794.1:0-11247 GCF_048542155.1 Nylanderia fulva | reverse complement strand
ATTTATAAAAGGGGGGGGGGGGGGGGTTTTTTGGGGAATTGGGGAAAGGTTTGGGCTTTTTGGGGTTTAGGGGGGGTTTTTTGGGTGGTTTTTGGAAAAAAAGGCCCCTTCGGAAAAAATTTTTTTCTTGGTTTTTTGGTGTTTTTGGTTTGTGGTTTTGTTTTTGGTTTGCGGGGGGGGGGCCCCCTTTTTGGTGGTTTGGGGGGGGTTTTTTTGGGGGGGGAGGGGGGGGTTTTTTTGGTTGTGGGTTGTTGGGGGGGGGGTTTTTGTTTTGTTTTTTTTGGGTTGTGGGGTTTGGGGGGGGAAAACCCAACTAAAAACAACAAACTCGTTTTTTAGGAAAAAAAAACCCCCTTTGTTGGTAATGTTTCCCGCTTCAAAAATCGAAAATTTTTAAAAGGGAGAAACCCCACTTTAAATTTAATCTCGTTTCAAAAAAGAAAAATTTTAAAGGGGAAAGAAGGAAAAAAAAGATAACTTTATAAAAAGATCTTTTCTGGGAAATTTTCCCAAAGGAAAATTTCCTTAAATAAATAATTTTTTAGATTGGCTTTTGAAAGCATTAAAAAATTAAATATTGACTTTTAAAATAATAAAAAAAAGAAATAAAATTAAATTTGTCTAAATAATTAAAAAAGGCTCAGGGAAACTTTTTTTATAAAATTGTGGCATTAATCCCCCGAGAAAAAAAAAACCCAAAATTTTTAAAAAGCGAGGTGCAAATTTTCCACACCCCCTTAAAGTAATGCTATTTTTGATGTCGAAGAAATAAAAATGAATTACACAAAATTGTAAAAACGGAGGTAAAAAAAAATCGCAAAGCGATCATATATATATATTATTTATAATATATAACGATTGAAACTTTTTAAATTTCTTCGTGTTTCTTTTTTCCCCCTTATAGGTTTTTGCCACATCAGAAACCGGGCCCTTGACCCCCTTTTTCGACAAAAAAATTTTTATAATTATCTAAAAAAGGGCATAGCCTCGAGGTCTTCGAGTAGTTAAAGTTTACACGTTGTTTTAAATTTTAAAATGATAATCCCCTAATTAGTTTGTACCCCAATTTTTTTTATTAATTATCCAAAATTTGACGAAATAAAAAAACAAAAGGATCTCTTCGATAGATCGATTGGATGTTCTCTTCAAAAGAGAAAAAGAAAAAAAGAAAGAGATTTTACGGAAAATTGTTTGAATATTTTCCGTGTTTTTTTTCTTTAAAAATGAAATTTGTCGCTTCGTTCTTGAAGTTGAAAACCCCTAGGTCAGATGAATGATTTTTTAGACCCTCGGATACAAACGGAGCTGTAGACCCGCAGTCAAAAGATGAGAATGCAGTGCCCGAGCCTACCTTTTTTTATTTAAAGATTTAATAAGGAAAGTAAATCGGCGAGAGCTTTCGCGTAGAGCCCCGCCCGGGCGAACCGGGGCAGGCGATCGTATATTAGCGGGGGACCCCTTCATTTTTTGGGACATTTCGGGATCATCTAGGTCGAGGTCGAGGTATAATGTTTAAAAAAAATTTAAAAAAACGAGCGAAAATGCAAAAAAATTATCTGTGTAATCATCATTTTTACAATGCCCCGACTTTTTCCCCCGCGTTTTAATTATAATAGTTCAATTTTATAAAAGGAAAGAGTTGTTGAAATTTTTGCAATAATTCGCAATATATCATTAACAACTAAAAAAATAACCAAAATTCTTAACACACACTTCTTACCTTCTCGAGAAAATAAATACTGCAATTTTATTTGCAGGATAATATAAAAAAAAAAAAAACTTTAATAAAAAACAAAATTATTTGCCCATGTTTTGTACTATATATGCATGTTTTTTTTATGCATATATTTATAATTAACATAATAGTATGTCAATAGGATAGATAATAGCGCAAACACTTCCCTTACATTTCAATCAATATTAATAACTCTATTTTTTGTATAACAGTTAAATTGAGAAACCAATTCTCATTTATATTTTTAAGCTTTTATTTAAATGGTGCGTGTTATAGATATCAACAAGAGTTTAATAATTTAACAAAAGTATTTGTGTAGTGTAATATTTTCTTAATTTAATTTTTTAATCAATTTGTTGTAATTACTTTCTTTAAGTACAACTCTTGTTTACAAAAACAAAACTATTATAAATGGTCGGTATGTAAATATATGATGCCACTTTTTGATAATTGCGAGCATTTTTAATATATATATATATACATATAATATTTTATATATATTATGTGTGTTTTCAATGTCGCATTAATTTATCATGTTGGCGAAAACGTCGAATCGCGCAAGATAGAGGGAGAAAGAAAAGAGAACCAATAAAGTAGATAAAATATATATATATACCTTTAATTGATAAAGATATATGGAGAATGATATTAAAAAAATGACGAAAATTGCAATTCAATTATATATTCATAGTGACTTTACAATTTGATAAAAGATTTTAATTGCAATGATTTTTTATTATTTTATAATATTACAATTACAAATATTTTCCGTTTTATATATATTTATTTAATATACAATCAGAAATTTCATACTATTGCGCGAAACGCATATTTGTATTTTGTCCTTATTAAAAAATATATGTATTTTCTTGTAATCTCTGCGGATGTATTCGGTTCTGGTAGTTAAAGAAATTAAGCGACTCGATGTGATCGTTAATTGAAAAATATATTGTACGAATTAGTTTTTTACAAAGTTTCGCACACCCATCCCCCGCATCAGATAGTGTGTAGGATCCATTGAAACACTCTTGCCACACAAGTACAATCTTGTTAAAAATATTCAAATTCTATTTTGGTTACATAATAATTTTGTAAGTTATATAATATCATCATGCATAATTGAAATTTAAAGCGAACATCCCGCTCCTATACGAATTTGCCTGAATTGATAAGAAATACATGATCCTTTGTACAAAGGAAAGAAGAGAAAAAGGAGAGAGAGATTGGATATATGATACGATAAATATGTATATAAAAAATTGTGATTTTGCCATGTATGATTATCGTGTATAAATTTTATATAAAATGAAAATTATCTCATAAAATTCTTTGCCCATTATATTTAGGTTTTACTCTATCTTTTCAGTATTAGGAGACATAACTTTATTCTGGGCCACAACAGCTGAAATTGAAACGTTTTTATTATTATAGCTGTTCGTTCATTCAATATCTACTTCTTACATACTGATACTTCGTTATTTCGATTCTCAACAAGGCGTGTTTTTATTTTACGATTTTGAATGCATCACAGAAATGCAACCGTAAACAAACTCATCACGCACTTGAAGGGAGCGCAATATCGTCTATCAAGAAGTCCTTGAATGTCAACGCCAAGAAAGAGAAAACAACATATTTTATTTTATAAAAGATATACATGTACATAGAGTTACAACATATGGTTTACTTTGACGACTTTTTTCTTAGTATAATTTTATAATATTATTTTTATCTTTCTGTGATAAAGCCCAGTCAACCATATCCGAACAGACTTCTGCCAAATATCTGTTACAAATTTCTCAACAGGTTACAATTCGGTCAACAGTGTTTAATTTCGATTATGTCATTAAAAATCATAGCCTGCTGACATAAGCCAAGAATCTTGCTTCGATTTTTGCTGTCAGATCTTCTTCGAAAAAGCAATCCTTGATGGAACTGCTAATTTGCCAGCATTTCTGAGTCGCAATCTGTTTATCAACCTGCTGATGTATTTTACTTTATTGGAGAAGTTTTTAATAGAAAGATATACTATAGATACAAAGAGAAGGTAGGAGAAAAAATATTGAAAAAATTCATTTTTATTTATCTCTGTCATTTCCTCTTCATTCGGATACTAACTCGGAAAATCTAGAATCGTAAGTTTAATCGAACGGATTGTTCAATGCTTCATCATGCTTCACGATTATCGTTATCGTTTGCGTATACATAGTCACGCAATGCATCAATTTATCAACCAGCCTCTTTTCTTTTCTTCTTCCTCTTTCTTTCAACAAGGGACTCGCGATTTTCATCCTCGCGTATAAACGTACATCATAATATCATATTGGGAAATTTATTGTATCGAGGCAGAGAGATTTCGCTTGTAATTCTCTCTTTTTCCTCCCCCTTCTACTAATATCGCATAATTAATTCTTTAAAATTTTTCTAATAAAAAAAACGAAATATCATTTTCATATTTGAATAAATAATTATCATAGTTGGGTAAGTTGATGATTTTTTAACACCAAGTTAAGTTGTTGCGCTTTAAAATTAATTTCGTTAAGTTAAAACTTGCATAATAAAATTAACACTCAGTTAAGTTTAAATTAAGATTAATTAAACTGCAATTAAATCAAAAGTTAATTTTTGAAAAACTTATTTAATTAATATTTTTTTGGTATTATAATGATGACAATGACATAAAAAAGGGTTTTGGGGTTTTCTGCGTTCGAAAGTAGAGATTATTCTAACAATAAGGTAAAGGGGAAAATGCGCCAAAGCAAAAACCCACAATCCGTTCTCATTGTCTTTCTCCCCCTTGTTTACTATCCCTTTTTATGTTTTATGCATGAATTTCTCTCGCTACTTTATTCCGTCCATAGCTGCAAATTATGCGAAAATGTCAAATTTTGACAAGTATTCATAGCTGATACGAATAATTTTATTTTTCGAAAGATTGATGATGATTTTATGTTAATTGTTTGGATGCACCAAATTATTTTTAATTTTGCCTTTGTTAAAATTCTATTATTCCCGTAAGTATAATCTATTATATTAATTTGTAAACAGTTTGAAATATTTGGAAAAATAAGTAAAAAAAATAAAAAACTCAAAAAACTCTGATATATAAATGCAATTAAGTAAAGGCTAAAGAATCAATATAGATATTAGATTGCAACACAATTATTTTTTTTAACTCCTTTATACTTATTTTATATAGAGAAAAAATTATAAATGAATGGAATAATTTAAAATAATTGTCGTTAATATCGGCGGCTCTTTTCAGTCTGAAGAAAAGATATATCTAACTTTTGTCTTAAACAATAAAGGGAAAATGGAAAATCGATAAAATATCCGCCATTTTTTCCCTCTATTTCTTAACGACCGTCATAATTTATCGTACCCATATTAGAAATTCGTTACTCAGGAATGATTTACTGTAGGGTCGTAAATTCCTTTTAAAAAGACCAACCTGATGCACAAAAAGAGCGAAATGTGTCATGAAAATATTTATCTTTCTTTCTCTTTCATTTTTCAGATACTTCATTCTCGAGATAATACTTGAAAATTCGAGGATTATTGATCCTCGAATTTTCGCTTTTCCCACTAAGCAGTGCGTATACGTTGTGTTTTATATACCGTAATAATTTTTGTAGCATTAGTCTAATTTTTAGACTAATTTAAATTTTTAAAATTAAACATTTTTTTTATATATATATAATTAATTAATGTTAGAAGATTTAAGTCTAAAAATCAAGGAATATATTCTTCTGGTAATAAATACACAAATAGTTTCTAAGTAATATGATATTTCAAATCTCAAGGAGATTCCCTTGTTTTCTGTGTTGTGTGTGTAATCGCCAATAGTCAAACATGGGCCCAAATTTTTCTCGTAAAACTCCGGGAGATCAAGAATTAAAAAAATTTGTACTCAAAGATTTAAAAATTACACCTTTTGCAAAGTATTTCTGTGGACGTAAAAATATCACGTCAATCTCAAAAGGATTGTGCGTCCAAAATTATCGGTTCGATAAGATTCTTTGGCACATGTATAAGGCGCTTTCAGCAAAAATCAGCTTTACAACTATTAAAAAATTTCATAAAACAAATTTAATGCATATCCAAAATTAGATTCCATTGGCAACAGTTGCAAAGCTGTTTTTTCCTGCTAACACACAATGATACGTCATTGCCCGAACGGGGGACAAACTACTATCCCAAAGCAATTAAAATAATAAAAATTTTAAAAAAAAATCAACGTAGGCACAGAGTGGAAAGGTATTCAAAATTTTTATTTTTATAAAATTTATATTAAAAATAAAAAAGCCCAAACAGGAACCCAAAGACCGAGAAACACCCCGGGATGTGCTCGTGTATCTTGAATTCCCTTGAATGTCCTCGGATATTGGGGGCTATTAGGGCGCGATTTTAAAGGGGATGGGCACGACAATTAGCGCGACATAAAAATTGGTAAAGAAAAATAGGGGCCGATCGGGGGGCCGAATCCAAATGTTACATTAAAATTAAAAATTAAAATTGAAGGGGAGAGATAAAAGAGAGGGGTCCGATGCAGGTCGAGCGGAGGGCCGGGAAAAAACGGCCGACGCCTTTTATTTTCGTTGTCCTCGCGCGTTTTCCCGGGGGGGCCGCCCCCCCGGGCGGCGCGAAAGGGCCCTGCTCTCCCAACCCTCCTTGACCCCCCCTTACCCCCCAAACGACGGGGTGCGCTTTTTCCGCCGGCGGTTCCATTTGCTTTTTTTCCCGTTGCCCACATTGTGGGCCACGGTCGAATCGGAAAGACGCGATGATTTCTCCCCCGTTCTTCCCCGTTCGGTATTCACGCGCGACGACGTTTTTCTGCTTCCCCTCTTTTTTTCGACACCCCCCCGTCCGGGGATGGATTATTATGTATAATGAAAACCCGGATTGCGAATCCGCGGTATCGTTTTTCGACATCTTTGGCGGATCTTGGGGTCTTTGGGGGGGAAATTTTTTTTCATTTTTTTCATTTTTTTTAAATTTTTTTTTAATTTTTTATAGATAAAATATCAATAGTATCGCTTTTTTTCTCTTCATCTGATAAAAAATATAGTTTTAATATTTAGGTTTACATGTCAGAAAAAAAAATTATATATATGTTAAAAATTAATTTTAAGATTTTATATCTCGGACGGGCTTAAAAAATTTTGCTTTCCCCCCCCAAAATCGTTAATCAGTCCGGATCGGTCCGACACGATAATGGGGGATGGGTTTCTGAAAAAATATTTAAATTTAAATTTTTTTCATCTCCCCCCCTCCCAGGCCCCTAGTTTCCGAGTCGGCGAAGAAGGGCGAAAAGAGGGGCCCGGGGTTTATTCAAAAAAAACCCAAAAACGAAAAACCCCCTACTATATATTTCACAAAAAAATCTCCCCTCCTCCTTTTCGTCTCCGTATGCGTATCGTAATAAAAGACCCGAGGGAAATTTCTTTAAAAGGCGCCTGGATCCCCCCCCACTATCGTAACAGAATTTATGCGTCGTAAAAAAGCCCGGCGGCGCCTCTAAAGACGGACCCGGGAGACGAAGAAGACGACGGCGACTGGGGCGCGGCGACACGAGGAGCGTAACCCCCTCCTTCAGGCGCGACGACGATCATCCTAAGTTGTCGACGCGCTAAGTCGCCCCCGTCGCTGTTTCCCCGGTTCCTTTGTAGGATCCCGCTGTCCTTTTTTCGCGCGTGGAAAAAAATTAAAGGGGTTCCGCGTTTTGCATCTTCCCCCCCTTTTCTTTTAAAAAAAGAGGATTTTTATTTTATTAGTTGAGATATTTTCAGGCGCCGCAGATTTTTTTCATCCAAGATATTTTTAAGCATACTCGAGATTGACATTCGGGAAAGTCATTGCGCCCGGGGGAAACAGGGGGGCCGCTCTTTTTTTGGAAAAATTCGAATTTTTTGCATATTTAAAAAATGTAATTAAAAAATATTTGATTGATAAAACAAATTTTTTAAATTAAGAAAGAGCAAAAATTTAATTGCCCCGCCTTGGAAAAATCTTTTATTTCGGCTGTAATGATAAATATAGACAGCGCACTCGGAGAGATTTTGATTCAAACGCTTGTAATCTCAAGCGCGATCTGTTTCTTCCCCAATTATATATTTTGTATATATTATTTATCAATTTTTCGCTCTTCGAGTATACCTAATATCGTGTGTCGGGCCGTCTGCGAAATTTATCGGAGCGCGGCGATGCGCGGGGCTTCTTTTCGCGTAAGTCGGTCAAAATCCGTTACGATGAATCAACGCCGCGATGAAGCGGCCGGAGGAGAGCATCGGGGCGCAACGTAACTTTGCGTACAAGGACGCGTCTAACGCACAAATCGAAAGCAGCGCGGCACCGGCAGACGCGACAGTCGACGCATCTTCTCCACCATCTCGTCTTTGTTCCTTTCGAATTACGAACGTCCTGTGTTCTCTTGGCGGAGATGATGCTCTCGCCCCGATTCTTATGGATTTTCCTCCCTTTCCCCTTCCTTCCTTAATCACACTTTTTTTCTTCTCATTATCACCTTGTCAAACGCGTTCAACTATTTTTTCGCGATAGGAAAAATTAATTAAGCCTCGTCCTGATTTCGTGACGTGCAGAGGCTGAAAGCGCACGCTGACAATTCTTTTATTCGAAATAAATTTGATTTACGTCACAATCTCTTCTCTCCCTATTTACACCTGCCAACAAATAATTAACCGAAACATTTTTTCAGCTGGGGGAAATAAATAAGGAGAGATCTTTTTCAAAAAATAGAGTTTATGTAGAAATATGAAAGATTTGAGGCTCTTCGGGTCCCTTTTGGGGATCTTCTTTTAAGATGCTGTTCGGAATATTTTTAAGATATATAGTTGCAAATCCTGACGTTGATAGAAAATGTTTTTCTAATCAACACGATATTTATATGTACAAGTTACCCGTTTCTTGATCATAACGCACAATAACGAAGATAAATAATGTCCCTTTTAACGAGCCATCTTCAAACGAGGGAATGTCAATCGCCTAAATGAACGTTTGGGAATTTGTTTATCGCGCTCGTTTAATCATGATTTGAGCATGGCGAAGACAAACACACCCAATGGATTGTACCGTTGTTAATAGGTATCAATAAATTCGAATTAAACGTTTTTTTTCCCATTGGCGATCCCGAACTAGGGCTTCGTAACCTTGTTACTCTGACCCATGTTGACGCTCTCTACCCTCTATATAAAACGAATAAAAACATCGTGTCCGTGATGATAAACACACCACGTGTTGCGTAGTTATGTATCTACCCCTTTCAAAGATATCGAAAAATAAAAAGGGGGAAATTCCCCCACGTCATAAAGATTTAATCTCGTCTGAAAAACGAGAGATACATATTTCTAAAGAAAGAGAGACGTCAAAAGAAAATACACATTTATAAATTTATTGATCTTTTCTCTTTTACAGCGATTTTGCCAAAAGGCAAATGCATTTACGCTTAGGATAAAACATCTATAAATTAGTATTTGGCTTTTTGAAATGCAAAAAAAATTTTGAAATTGCATTAGATGCTTTTTCTCAACAATAATAAATAAAAAGAAACTTACACCTGCAAACTTTGTCCTATAATAATCTATGATTGTGCGTAAATTTGGGCGACATACGTGTTTATAAAATGTGTTTTTGTCATCTATCATCACTCCAGAGATATGAATAAATAAGCGATTATTTGAAACGCGAGCGTGCAAATTTTCCACCAAAACATTACAGAGTAATCGTCTATTTATGATGTCGAAGAAATAAACATGAATTACAAAAGATTCGTAAAAACGCGAGGTAAAAAAATCGCAAGCGATCATATATATATTTTATTATATATATATATAACGATTGAAACTTTGAACTTTTTTCGCTGTTCTTTTTTCTTTATAGGGTTTTTTTTGCCAATCCAGCTCCGTCCTTGGACTTTCATTCGAAAAAAATTTTTTTAAATTTTCAAAAAAAGGGGCATACTGCCATCGGGGTTTTTCGAGATGTTTAAAAATTTTTACTACTTTGTTTAATTAAAATGATAATCCCTAATTTGTTGTCCAATTTTTTTTTTACTCTATCCAATTCCACAAATAAAAAAAAAAAAGGATCTCTCTTTGATAGATCTTCGGTATAGCTTTCTTCCAAAAAAGAGAAAAGAAAAAAAAAGAGATTGTACGTGAAAAAATTTTTATCGAATATTTTCCGTGTTTTTTTTCTTGAAAATGAAATTCGTCGCTTCTTCTTGATGTTAAAGGCCGTAGAGTTGACCGAATGATTTTTATAGACCCCGCGTATACAACCGCGACGGTAGACCCCAGATCAAACATAATACATGAAATGCCCACCCCACTTCTGTTCTATTAATGATTCAATAAGGAAAATAAAAATCGGCGAGGCTTGCGCGTAGACGCTGCCGCCCGGGGACATCCGCGAGCAAGGGGATGCTTTTAGCGGGGACCAATTCATTTTTGGGGCATTTCGGGGGTCATCTTAGGACGAGGCTCGAGTATAATTAAAAAAATTTAACAAATTAACGAGCGACTATTCAAAAAAATTTTTTTATATCGATCATTTTACAAATGCTCGACTTTCTCCGGTTCTCCATTTTTTTTATCGTATTGGGAATTTCCATTTTAAAAGTTTTCGTGCTTTCAGACATGGGCCTTTTTATCGGGTAGTATCGTGATTGGATAAACTTACGTATCTCTCGGCCCACGTATCTCGTTCGCAATAAAACCCTATCGACATAAATATTAAAACTAAAACGTAAAATGGATTCGTGTAATTCTAGTCGACTTTTTATTTTTGGGAAAAGGATCTTCACGCACGTTGGGGGTTTCGTAGTTTTACTCTTTTCCCTTTTTTTTTCTTTCCCTACCGTTAAAATGCAGAAAAATTGCGAAACCTTAAAAATATTGAAATACTTTTCAATTGCTTATCTTGTTAAAATTTCCATTACATGAAAAATTTATCCTGTAATGAATTCTATCATAAAACCTAATCTCCTTCGGGTTACATTGTAATTTAGGATTTTTGAAATTTCGAAAAAATTTGTGTTAGATTTTTTTTAAATATATATTTTTAAAATTTTCAAAAATTATAAATTTTTAAAATTATTTAAAATTTTAATTTTATTATTATTATTATATTTAATTTTTTTTTCAAAATTTATTTTAATATATTAGTATGAAAATTTTTTTTTAAACGCCCATTGGAGAAATGAAATTGAATGTCCGAATAGTCTTTAAATTAAAAGCTTTTTTTTTTTCGCTTGTGTGAGATAAGCGGAAAAAAAAGAACACCACGGGACCCTGGCATGGTAATGGATCAATGACCCGAAAAAAAAAAAAACTGACTTGCGCACAATAATTTCCACAGATTTATCTTCGGGAGTTGATAAGCCACTTTTTATCGGAAACCGGGGAGGACGCAATTGTCAAAACAAAACGTAACTCTAATGAAAACTTATTCTCTTCTCGCGTGAATTCTTTTTGCATTCCCGACCCCAAAAAAAC
>NW_028189793.1:0-11248 GCF_048542155.1 Nylanderia fulva | reverse complement strand
ATACCGACATACGTTCTTTTACCGGACGTTACGACATATACCAACGTACGTTCTTTTATCTATGTTATCGACACCTTACTGGTATCTTACCAGTGTCTTACTGAGCAATTACCGACGGTTTTACCAACGACTCTGACTTCTCGATTACTGCCGGTTTACCGAAGATCTACGAGCAAATGACGCATTATCAATTCGATTACGCAACAAGCACAAAATGTGCCCACTCACCCTTAGAAGTATAACTCCTCCTCCAGAAGTTAATCTCTTTGTACCGTTTGAACCCTTATACTATTGCCAAGTTGGTGTCGGGTACATCCATTTTGAGACTAAGGCAGCCCTCTGCACTTCATGCTATTCCACCTTACCTAGAGTCTCGAAATTACTTTGGACAAGGATTCGGAAGCATATTCTAATCATAGGCGGAACACCTATCGGAATAAATTGTGGAGTCTGCAACTTCCGACTTACCCTCACGCGAATCGGTGATTTGTGCGAGCTTTGTCAGTTTACGTACGAAGATTACTTACGCAACCCCAACGACGTATTGCATAGAGCAATCGACGAAGCTATCTTTATTACAGTAGAGTCACAGGTAGGTCCCACGCAATAATCCGATCACCTCAATTCCAGCGCGAATAACCTCAGATCGCGGGTATCCCCGGGGAGAATCGCATAGATTCGCGTACCCGTAATAGCGATCGTGTCTCGTGGACAAAACCGAGCTCTGCATTCAAATTTTCGCAGCCGCGACCCCACAAGACGTAACAACACGGAAAAACGCAAATAATTCAATCTCTTAAAATCTTCGTGGCTCAAGAAATAACTTCGTAAAATCCGTACAACAAAATAGTCACTTAAACAATAATCAATTGAGAACACGTTCTTTTACCGACATTACCGACATTATACCGACATACGTTCTTTTACCGACATTACCGACATTATTCCGACGTACGTTCTTTTACCGACGTTACCGACATTATACCGACGTACGTTCTTTTACCGACGTTGCCGACAATACGCCGACGTACGTTCTTTTACCGACATCTTACCGACGTTCGTTACCAACGATTACCGACCATTTACCGACGGTTTCTACCAACGTTCGTTACCGACATCTGCCGACGTTGTATCGACGCCACATCGACTCACTCTACCGACATTTATCGACTTCCCGACAACGTCCGGTCTCATCAACCATCTACGAGCGAACAACGCATGATCTTTTAAAATACAACTAACGTGGCAGGTATAGATGTGCCCAATTCCCGTTAGAGGTGTAACCCCTCTTCCAGGAGTTAATCTCCCAATACCTCTCGAGCCTCCGTATTACTGTCAAGTCGGTGTCGGGTACATTCATTGTGAAACTAAGGCCGCTCTTTGTCTTTCATGCTTCGCCACGTTACCTCGAATTTCTAAATTGTTCTGGACACGGATCCGGAAACATAGCCTAACCATAGGTGGATTACTAGTTGGGATAGTTTGCGGAACTTGTAGCAACCGCCTCACCCTTTCCCTAGCGGGTGACCTATGCAAACTTTGCGAGTCTATATACGGGGACTACTCGCGCAACCCAGATAGCGTCCCGGCGAGGATAGAAGACAGGACCACAATCATAACTGTGGAATTACAGATAGGCTCCACGTCGTAATTGCTACCTTAAGGGTAATACGTTCTCCCCCCTCCCTCCGCATCGTGCAACCTTTGTCGGAAAACCCTTCGTCGTGGGTATCCCCGGAAAAATTTCCGTAATACGACGTTGTCTCGCGCAATAGTTCGAGTACGTGCAACGCGAATCATACACTCGCGAATAGCACGCCGCGACTGCGAACGGGACGTAACAAGTGAACGTCGCATTAGCCTATTAAGACAAGGACCAGAGAACCCGGCCTAGCCGGATGAACACCTATCTCTCTATCCCTTTTATGCTTTTTACACTTTGCATTTTCAAATAGTTGCGAATCCTTTACCACACCGACTGACAGTGATTTTGACGAATCATTGTAAATTTATTTATTTCTAAGCCTGAAATATAATTATCGACATATCGAGTATTAATATTCAGAATATCGATATTAATACTCATATTCAAATCCTTACCTTCTCCTTGCATCACTATCTCTCTTCTTTTAATGCAAACTATATAATCATTATTTCAGTGTTTAAAACGTTAACCCTCGAGGTTTGAAGGTACAAATATTAATATTCTTTACGTTACCAACTAACGATCAAATAGAAATCCACCTTACCACTTAGAGATACTTTCACCAACTGATGATAAAATAGAAATCTACTTTACCACTTAGAGATACTTTACTTATAGCCGATAACATACAAAACTTCATTTCCGGCCTTGATAGATATCAATACTCCTCTTCAAACCCTTTTCTTTCTTCACCCACATTATTACCAATTTTCTTTCAGTATCGTTTAATTATAACTATAATTGATACAAGTTTAACTAATTAACAGGTGAAGGGCAGTCTCACATAGATTAACCTTTCATCTCCGTTCTCTTTCATTAACAAGTAGATCACGACTTAAACGTGAGTCATACTCGATTACTTTTGATTATTTAATTCCCTCTGTTCTATAAAACGTATCATTCATATAAATTTATCTAACCGTTAGATGGTCTCTCCATTCCGAAGGAAGAATCAAATTGATCGTGACGAGCAACGTCTCCATAGACTACGCGAACGTAGAACAAGAAGAGTCTTAA
Organism: Nylanderia fulva; assembly: GCF_048542155.1. Lineage (NCBI taxonomy): Eukaryota > Metazoa > Arthropoda > Insecta > Hymenoptera > Formicidae > Nylanderia > Nylanderia fulva. The sequence goes on along the minus strand of NW_028189793.1, from coordinate 8,526 downwards.
ACTTACATGTCCAAATCTTTCCTACACGAGTAATCGTTCGACCCACTTCTCCCAACGTCTATTTACCTATAAATAACCTTCCACCTTATATCGATTATTCTCACCCGCAATTTCCGGATCCGTCGCATTCAGAACCAAATACGTTAGGAACAAACTCAAATAATCATTTCTTCTCCGACTCTGAATATTATATCCCAGATCAAAGCCAACAAATTGTATTGTCGGAACACGATCCTTTCTTACAATTTAACCACAAACAAAACTTTAATATTCTTGACGAGGACACCGCGAACCTCACATCCGACGACACTCGTAACTTCGTCTCTGAAGAAGCTCAGGACGACTTCACTTCTTTCATAACTTACCTCAACCAGCCTAACAATCCGGAACTGGAGCTCAGTCATATTGTAACTCAATCTCAAGCTCCCCACGAACCACGTCAGGACCAATAAATTTTATACCAATAGAAAGGTTTTATAAATGAATAAATGACATTATACTTGTAAAATATCTTTATTTATCGACCGACCCGTCAGGTTCCTTCTCTGTCCGATACTCTTAATCGAATCTAAAGCTCTCGGCTTCCCTGGGTTTGCCAGCCTAGCAGGTTGCCCATAAAACAAATAGAGAGCAGCTTCTTAAACGTCCACCGAGGTAGACGCGAGAGAAGACCGACTTGTGCAGAAGGTAATTTGCCGCCGGGTGAAGTATTGGACGTAACATACTTATGTATTTTATTGTATTACTGCTTACTTATATATGTATGTAACCCTGTATCCTACCACATATTAGCGAATTGAATGCCGCTAATTCCTCTGTACACATTAGAAACTATATCCTGTCAGAAGGTACATTCGCAAGTCATCTCTGAGGTGCACGTTTAGTAAAGTGAACGTCGCATTAGCCTATTAAGACAAGGACCAGAGAACCCGGCCTAGCCGGATGAACACCTATCTCTCTATTCTTTTACGCTTTTATTACCTTGCATTTTCCAATAGTTGCGAATACTTTACTATACCAACTGACAGTGATTTTGCATATTGGTATTCGATTCATTTGACAAGTGTACACTACCTTATCCTATTTACTACCTATAGAACGATACTCTGTCATAAGGTAAATTCGTTGCTACGATTCTGAGATGCACGTTTAGTAAAGTGAACGTATGCATTAGCCTTTAAGAACCAGAATTTATACGGGATAACCGTGTGTTTCTTTAACCTTCCCTGCTTACTCTCTCTCTGCTCTACAAACCAAACGAATTACTTTACCAAACCAAATGACAGAGGTCTTGATAATTATTAAAAATTATTATTTTAACATTTAAGATTTTAATTATTGATGTTTGAAACTACACGTATTAATATTCTTGATATAGATATTAATACATATTCAGAATCCTTTTCTTTTTCCACCTCATTATCAATCCTAGCTCAATACCATTTAATTACAAGAACGATATCGTTTGATTATAATAATTATTGACACAAAACATAATTAATTAACAGGTGAAGGGCATTCTAGCATAGACTAACCTTTCATCTCATTTCGATTTCATTAACGAGTAGATCACTATATAAACGTGAGTCTTATTCAATTATTCTAAATTATAAATATTCTCCCCTCTATAAAACTTATTCATATAAATTATCCATCCGTTAGATGGTCTCTCCCTTCCGAAGGAGGAATCAAATTGATCGTAACGAGCAACGTCTCCATAGACTACATGAACGTAGAACGAGAAGGCCCCTTAATTTACATGTCCAAATTTTTCCCACACGAATAATCATTCGATCCCCTTCTCCCGACGTTTACTCACCTATAAATAATCTTCCCCCTTATCAGGAGACGAGGTAGTATCTCCGGCCATGTTCAAACCCTAAAAGACCTTAAAAGACACTACAAGTCTCCTTATCCTGCACCATCAAAGTCCATTTTTTGGGGGTGTAGAACTACTAAAATATAAAAAATTTTGAATTGCACGTAATATAACCTGAAAGGCGGCATCGCCACAAGTAATTTGAGCCAAGAAAAAATAAAATCGGGCAAGTCGTTCTGGAGATACAAGCGGTCAAAAAGTGACGTTTTTCATGAAAAATGAAATAACGTCGTCTTCTTCTTCTTCTTCTTCTTCTTCTTCTTCTTCTTCTCTGTCCGCGTATAAATCTCTTCTCACCTTTCACTCACACCTCCCTCAACTTCCACCCACCCCTTTCCCTCCCACATCCCGCTCCCACCCCCACCCCCACCCCACCCCCACTCCCACCCCCACTCCCACACCTCTTTCGCCTCTTTCACCCTCTTTCGTCCTCTCTCACCCTCTTTCGTCCTCTCTCACCCTCTTTCACCCTCTTTCGCCCTCTCTCACCCTCTTTCGTCCTCTTTCACTCTCTTTCATTCTCTCTCACCCTCTTTCACCCTCTTCATTCCCTCTCACCCCCTTTCGTCCTCTTTCACCCTCTTTCGTCCTCTTTCACCCTCTTTCGTCCTCTTTCACCCTCTTTCGTCCTCTCTCACCCTCTCTCACCTCTTTCACCCTCGTACGTCCTTTCTCACCTTCTTTCGTTCTCTTTCACCCTCTTTCGCCTATCTCGTCTTCTCTTACCCTCATTCGTCCTCTCTCACCCTATCTCCAAAAAATCATAAAAATGAAAAGGTCAAGCCATGTTCAAAAGAAGGTCCTCAAAAATTTAAACCTAGTCTGTACAATGAAAGATAATTACTCGTAATTCCAAAGTTCCAATTTGTTAATATCGAAAAATGTATTTGTTTCAAGTAATGGCAGTAGAGTCAAATACATACCTACGTATATGCAGTTTTTGCTGTTAATTGTACTTAAACGAAAAAAATAATTAAATAATTTAAATATAGCACATTTTAAATCAAGAAACTTATATAATCGAACTCTGTTTAGGAAAAGGTAGAACATTTCATTTGCCTCTGCCTTTACAAGAAACATTGGATAAGGTATGTCCTCCGGAAGATCCTATAAATTTGAATCACGAGTTGCACATTCTCGTTCGAGGTATACCCAAGAAATCTAAAGTGGTTTGGGAAAATTTGGTAGATATTAATAAAATGTATCAGGCTTTACAATGGTTGAAAGAAAATAATCCTCATTACTCAAAAATTCGTCTTCCAGCGTCATCTGATGATCTATTAAAGGATAAGTTGCAGGAAACAGAATATAGGATTGTCGATGAGGAAAGCGACAATGACGAAATAAATGAGGTGGTTGAGGAATTACCAGCATTGAATTTGTACAATGTACAGCAAAACAAAAATAATAATGATCTGATGGTGTCAATGGACAACGAGAAGATAGAAACTTTGCATTGCCGGAATATTTATTTATTAGAACACGATTGATGTCGAAACATAGTAGATTCAGGTTGAATCTGCAGTATCTGTTCTTCCTTCTCAATGATGCTAACTACCGACAGTTGAAAAGTGGTATCTATTATACGATGATGGTTACTAACCCACGAGAGAGATACACTGCTGGTAGATACTTGAACGAATTGAAAGGTTACCAATTAGAATCGAATTTAATGAGTATTTTCGCAAAATTGAGAAATACGGAACAATTTTGGCGACAACCGTCCAATAATGTAAAATGCATGACTTTGCATTACGGTCCAACGACGTGGTTTTTGACTTTGAGTCCTAGTGAATGGAAATGGTCCGATTTGGGTGAATATTTACGAGATATGAATCCCGATAAAGAGAAGTTAGGCATCAGCGAACTAATCGCATACGATCCTGTAAGTACTTTTAGATTCATGTGCATAAAATTCAAAGCCATGATTGATTTTATTTGTTCGTCCGATAATCCAATAGGAAAGGTTATTCATTACTTCTGGCGACTGGAATATTAACGTAGAAGTATCCAGCACATGCATTGTATGATTTGGATAAAAGATGCTCCAGCATTAGGAAAATCGCCGGATGAAGAAGTTGCTACGTTTATTCAAAAATACGTAACGTGTGAAATTCCAGATGAAACTGTTTCGCCAACGTTGTACGATACGGTAATAAGTGATCAGAATCATAAACATAACTCGTATTGCATGCGTACGAAAAAAACGGAAACTAATATATACAGAAAGTGTCGGTTCGATTTTCCTCGGCCAGTTACTGAGAATTTCGTTTTAAGAGACGTTATCACTTCGATAGTCAGTAGAAAAAATTTACGCAGTAAGAGCAGATTGTACGATCTTCCTCGCAAGGAGTCGGAAAGGTTTATAAATGATTATAATCCGTCTATCAAATTAGCCTGGAAGGGAAATATGGACATACAATTTATTAGTGAAAACAATGATAAATTATTAAATTAAGGCCATGTGTAACGAGCAATACGATATTATTTTATTATTGAGAAGAAAATTCTTAATTTGAAATAATAATTATACAAACGTTTCGAGCTCTACTTGCTCCTCTTCAGTGCGCAAAAAAATAGTGATAATAAATAACGATAATAAATAAATACATAAAATTCTAATAAAAAATCCGCAATACATAGTCAATATAAGTTATATAGTTGAGTCATAGTTAAAACGCAAAATATATTTACAATGAATTGAGACTATTAAAATAGTTCAACAAAGTAAGAACCCAATTAGAAGCAGAATGATTCGTCCGGTTATTCATAAAATATATTAGAATTATTAATAAAAACTTGGAGTGACACTTATACATTACTCCAAATGAACCACTTATCGTTATTTGACGAAAGTCCCTCGATCTGGCAATGATTATGTTCATCCTCTCCAAATTATTTGATATTTGTTAACTGAAATTAAAGAATTTATTCAATTGTAAAATAGGATTCCACTAATGTGTAAGTGAAAAAAAGATTAAAAATTATAAATTAAACTAACTACTAAAATATTGAACCCTTATGCTTACAAATTGTTCCGAATAACTTGAGATGACGATGCTTCTAATTGTTGTTGGTCTTATTGTTAGTACTTGACTGTTGTCTAGTCTTTTAAAAAGTCGAATAAATAGGTGTCAGATCTCACAAAATAAACATTTACATAAGTCTAAAAATTCGATATTTCTTCTAGAATGTCGAAATACGCGTTGTTAAGCAATTCGGTGTCTGTGTTATTATTTATACCATGCCTTTGTTCCTTGATGTGTATCATTTCCGAGATAAGTCTTTTATAATAATTAGATTCAATATCAAGTATTTTAACGTTATCCCAATCAAAAGCATGTTTTTTATCCATAATATGTTCATAGACCACAGAATGCTTGGAGGAATCAAATTTAATATTATTCATATGCTCTTTTAGTCTAGTGCGTAATTTTCTTTTGGTTTGCCCAACATTATTAGAGAAAAATCAGAGTTTTTAAACTCATATTTAACAAAATACACGACAAAGTCGGAAAAATGCAATACAGACTTTGAAGTGATAGATTCGAATAAGTCCTTGGCATCGAAACTGTGGAATTTTGCAATGCGTTCATTAAATAACAGAGAATGCGGTGCTTTAGAAGCTGCGGATACACTATTAGGGAATCCCTTGTACGGTACGGATAATGATACCATGGTCAAATGGATCGATGTTAATGAGGTGAGAAATAGAAAAGTTAAAACATTTAATGAAATTTAAGCTCTCGATGAAAATTCTACGAATATTTACTGTTCGTCACTCATCGATGATTACTATCCAAATAGACCTCAGGAATTAGAATCATTGAATTTGTACGATTTTGCCAGATTCTGGGAAATTACGAAACAGATGTCAAATAATGACGAAGTCAAGTGTTACAAACTGGCATCGGGTTTATTTTTAAAAAAACGAAAAAAGGGTTATTTAATTAACCATTATCGATTTAATATAAAAACTGAGCTCGAAAAATACTTTTACTCGCTGCTTCTTCTGTTCAAACCATGGAGAGATTCGAGTGAACTCAAAGGTACATTCGAGACTTACACGGATGCCTTTAAGAATTCAGAGTCTGTTTTAACGAAAGCAATGAAATATCACGAAAGGCTCGAAGAAATACAGAAAGCTTTTGAGAACGTTGCTGAATTAATCGAGAAGCGCAAAAATGATCTGAAAACAGCAGACAGAGACAAATCCGATGACGATGAATTGGATTTTAATCCGATAGAAGCTGACGACACGATGAAAGATCTGGAAGATTTTGGTAAGATTGACGACCCGATTGATTTATCGCAAATGATGTCGCAATTGAACAAAGACCAGAAAAGAGTCTTTGATGGAGTATGCCAAGTTTTACAAGATAAGAATCAGATTCTGCGACTGTACGTAAGTGGCGAGGGTGGTACAGGGAAAAGTTTTCTAATTGAAACGATTAAACATTGGATCAGAATAAATTTGGAAAAAACGACTGCCATATCTGCTCCCACGGGTATCGCAGCATTCAATATCGATAGCTTGACAATCCATAGAATGTTTCAACTACCGGTTAGTCATGAATCTACACCAAAATATACGCAATTGTCAGACATGGTCTTGAAAACTTTGAGAGACAAATTAAAGAATGTCGAATTATTTATAATCGAAGGAATTATATGTAACAATGCAATGATGGATTTAGGAACGACTGTATTCAGTGATGGTCAAGCCTATGTAGGTTTGTCACGAGTAAGTAAATTGGAAGGCCTACATTTGATAAATTTCAATCCAGCATCAGTTAAAGCAAACTCGAGAGCCATTGTAGAATATAATCGACTGAGTTCTATATTCAAATCTGAACTGCCACAAATCAATCCGTCCGAGAAAAAGGTTGTGAAAATGTACGATCGTCGATGGGATATCCCTAATATCATTGATGATATGCAGAATTATGATTGTGAGGAACCAGAAAGTATAGTTACGTGGAAAATATATGGCCTTTGCAATAACGATGCTGTTTCGTGTTACGCTAATGTAATATTACAATGTGCGTTTCATTGCGTACGTATTAGGCAACATATACTGAAAAATAAAGCATCAAATGCATTGACTGATGCTATCTGCGCGTATGGTGAACGTAAATATTGCAACATTCAAGCGGTTGTTACGTCCCGTTCGCAGTCGCGGCGTGCTATTCGCGAGTGTATGATTCGCGTTTCACGTACTCGAACTATTGCGCGAGACAACGTCGTATTACGGAAATTTTTCCGGGGATACCCACGACGAAGGGTTTTCCGACAAAGGTTGCACGATGCGGAGGGAGGGGGGAGAACGTATTACTTCTTAAGGTAGCAATTATGACGTGGAGCCTATCTGTAATTCCACAGTTATAATTGTGGTCCCGTCTTCTATCCTCGCCGGGACGCTATCTGGGTTGCGCGAGTAGTCCCCGTATATAGACTCGCAAAGTTCGCATAGGTCACCCGCTCGTGAAAGGGTGAGGCGGTTGCTACAAGTTCCGCAAACTATCCCAACTAGTAATCCACCTATGGTTAGGCTATGTTTCCGGATCCGTGTCCAGAACAATTTAGAAGTTCGAGGTAACGTGGCGAAGCATGAAAGACAAAGAGCGGCTTTAGTTTCACAATGAATGTACCCGATATCGACTTGACAGTAATACGGAGGCTCGAGAGGTATTGGGAGATTAACTCCTGGAAGAGGGGTTACACCTCTAAAAGGGATTGGGCACATCTATACCTGCCACGTTAGTTGTATTTTAAAGGATCATGCGTTGTTCGCTCGTAGATGGTTGATGAGACCGGACGTTGTCGGGAAGTCGATAAATGTCGGTAAAGTGAGTCGATGTGGCGTCGATACAATGTCGGCAGATGTCGGTAACGAACGTCGGTAGAAACCGTCGGTAAGTGGTCGGTAATCGTTGGTAACGAACGTCGGTAAGATGTCGGTAAAAGAACGTACGTCGGTATATTGTCGGTAACGTCGGTAAAAGAACGTACGTCGGTATAATGTCGGTAACGTCGGTAAAAGAACGTACGTCGGTATAATGTTGGTAATGTCGGTAAAAGAACGTATGTCGGTACAATGTCGGTAATGTCGGTAAAAGAACGTGTGTCGGTATATTGTCGGTTAATCAAGAGTGTTCTCAATTGATTATTGTTTAAGTGACTATTTTGTTGTACGGATTTTACGAAGTTATTTCTTGAGCCACGAAGATTTTTAAGAGATTGAATTATTTGCGTTTTTCCGTGTTAGAAGTTCGAGAGTTGAACCGCGTGTAATGGGCGACCCTAGTTTTATAGCCTAACCCTTTTTTTATAGCTTTCGCAGTAACGATGGAAAAGAGGAAAAATGCGTCGGAGATTTTTCTAGAATGTTCTCTTCCACGTGGTAGAAGCGTCTCTGAATTTGCTAACACGCGCGATTCCTTAGGTTAACATGAATTTCACTTACCTTTAGTAGCACTTTCTTGATCGTGTCGGCTCGTACTTGGAGGTAGTGCGTGCGGCGAGGGTCGTTCACTGGGATGTTTGGCGGCGGCAGGCGTCGTGGTTGGAACGTTATTGGTATGCACTTCCACTGTAGGAGTTCGTCGTTGTTATTATTTTTAATGTTGAAAATGTCCTCGTATTCA
>NW_028189792.1:0-11280 GCF_048542155.1 Nylanderia fulva | reverse complement strand
AATGCAAAATATAATTTTAAAAAATAAAATTTAACTTTTTTTTTGTTGCAACGAATCTCGAAGATTGATGTATTTTTTTCTAACACCTTTAAATAACGCTATTAATTTTTTTTCTCTTAATTCTTAAAACTTACTTTTTCACTAACCCCCGGTTTTGAGTTTTTTTTCTAAAAAATAGGAAGAATGTATCTTCACGAAAGAAGAGATGAAAACTACCGAGGACGACGAGTCGGCGATAACTTTGCATGGAAAACACAATCGCGCACACTATCTGCCTACTCTACTACAAAATTATACATATATATTTACTGACATAAAGAAACAAAAAAGGCGTTTGCGGAACTTCTACTGAACTATTGACTCTTAATGAAAACTTATTATATTTTTAAATATACTATTAAATATATATATTTATACATATATATATATATATGTATATACATATAATACATAGTTAATACATATATTTATTGTTTATATATAGCTAAGATCAAAATATATAAATAAAATATTTTTTATAAATGAACTTCATGAACTTTATACTATGTAGATTTTATTATATTTATTAAGTAGAATATCTTGTACGCTGGCATGTTCTTAGAGCTCAATTAATTTTCAGACAATATAATATCTAAATCATTAAATAAAATATTTATGACTGCATTTATACTATTAAAATTCGACAATTAATTTCGCCAGCATATTATAATGAGCAGATTTTATATATGTCTACTAAATAAAATAATTTGTACGTTGACATGTTCTTGGTGCGAGATTAATGTGAAAACAATGTACTATAAAAACATTGAATAATAAATTTTTAAATCTATTATTTCATTCAAAAAACATATTTTTGAATATAATATCTGGTTCTATTTCAACAATTCTGCTTTCTATTAAACAGATTAATACTTTCTCCAAAAATTTCTAATGACAAGAATAATTAGAAAATTATTAAAACAATTATTATTTCCGAAAAACCTCGTATTTCGAAATATAAATGTGAGCTACTTATTTTAGAACGACAGTTCTGATTTTTTTTCAACATTTCTCGTGTAGTTCTGGGCATGTACAATGCTCGTCCAAATAAGAGTTTTGATACTAGAAATAATAGAAAAATAGATAATAAAAAAATTTTTAAACAATTGACAATAACTCAAACGAAAATAAATCATAATCATAATAATAAACCGCAGTAAGAACTTTATGCTGATAAAACAATTTATTAAATAATTTAAACACATGTTTCGGCCTATTTTAGACCATCTTCAGTTTACATAGAATGTTATTTAAAAAGAATCATAGAGGATAGCGCATGATAAAGTCAGAAATTAAAATTAAATAATACAAAATTGCCAGTTGAAATCTAAATGGCCGCTGCATTAAAATAAGAATTGCAAATATTAAACCATTGACGAACGCCAAAATATGAAACAGGTTTCTTGTTACTGTATTGTCCTAAGTGCATCATAACAAAGTATATGCGGGTAAAAAATTTAATTTTCATATAATTTTGAGTTTCTTAAAAAAAATCTGCGGTTGCTTTAACTTTCGTTAATTGTAAGATGTCAGAATAAATGTTTTTATATGAATGGATCATCAAAGATCTCTAAGCATTAGAATTTCTATCTAGGGACTCTGGTAAGTACTCGCGTTAGCTTGTCTGCTAGTTTTCTATAAAAAGCATGTTGTTGACATTTTTGTTATTTTCCACGATGCTGATTGGCTGTCTTGATTCGCGTTGTGCGTTACGATCATAATCGAGCACCTGTCATATAACGCGGATATATTAAATTGCGAATAATCGTTTATTCATGAATTGCAATAAAATATTTTTACATATGTATTATTACAATATTAGATTTCAATCTCTTGGGACGAATCTTGCGCGTGACAATTTTCTCCCCCAAAAGTTCGACTGTTGCGTATAGACTCCACAGTTGTGATATTTAAGTCGATTGTATTCGATCTGGCCTTCGTCTTGTATCCGAATCGTTTCAGTAACATCAGCTTGATCTTCTTTTTCCATACAACAATGACAAAGATGCAGAAACTCTGCACCATATTGAACAAAAGATAAATAAAGTAATATGTTTTCTTTATTCTAAACGACCATGACATTATATACATAAACGAACTTAGGCCCAATATGATCAATATCACGATACATAACTGCATATATAGATTAAACCTGAAAAAAAATATATATATAATATATTAATATTTAGTCATCTTTCAATAAAAGTAAATTCACTGTCAAATAATGACATTGAAATATAATGGAATAAATTACAATCCCAAAAGGGGGAAAAAGAAATAGTTGTTTAAAAAAATTATTTAAAAATGTAATTTTCTTTATGAAATAAATGTATATTCGTTTATTTCATTATCACTATTTGCGACATTAGAGACTTTCTCGGAGAGACACAATTCAAGTTACAGAAATAAATGTTTGTCTTCTCTTATAGATTAATGTAATTACATGTCAGAAAGAAAAAAGGAAATAAAATAGAAAAGAATGTGCACATGTGTATTGTTTCAAATGTCAAATAAAATGCAAAACATGTCAGAATACTCGCCATTTTTTATTGCCATTATACCGTTTGCTTTCTGAATTGTTCGACGAAAGTCTGTATTTTTTTCAAAGCGTTTAATATTTAATACCGTAGAAATGGCTAAGAAGACACTACTAAAGATACAGACAGCTTTGATCCAGGAATAATACAACACGTCTAGAACTGAAAGAATAAACTTATTATTATTATGATTATTTATTATTATTACTATTATTTATATTCATGTCATAAAATTTTATATTGTTTCACATAATTTTAAAATTTTATAGCATTAATAGACTTATCTGAGACATACATTTATTACAATACCAACAATTTTTTATTTCAAATTCAGGTCTCAATTTTATTGGTAATATACTTGGAAATAAATTCCACGACGATGACACAAACAACACCAAGTATAAATGGACAACCATACGCAAAAATCACATAATACAGTAACGTCTTCTTTTCCGTTTGTCCTTTCCGATTGACATTTTTTGTAACGAACAGAATCCTCTGCAATTTGTATGTCGTATTTAATTAATTGTAAGTATAGATAAAAGAAATGTAAAAGAGTTAAAATTAATGTTTGTTTTGATCAAAGCGAATTCTAGAAAACCTCACTCATTTACCATGAGAAATAGTAAATAGTATGACAGTGTATTATATTTAGAAACTGTTACATATTTACATAAATATTTTAATAAGATAATCTAAATATTTATTTAGATTTTAGAGACAAAAAGTATTTATGTTAAAAAATTATTATGTATTGCCTATTTTATACATAAAAAAGAAAGATCAACGCGATATAAATATTAGGCTCGTATAATGTGATATACATTAAAGAAAAATTGGTTACAATAATGGGAATTAAACTGCGTTGAAATATTTTATAAATATTTTATAAATAATATGTGCTTATTATCTAATATGCCATTTTAATTTCAAAAAATATATGTAGCAAAACAAAATATCTGTTTTATTTCATATTATAACATAATTCCGTAAAGTCAATGAAAATTAGGAGCAAGTCAAACAATAAAATAAAATGTTAAATACTTGCCCATTTACCTGAATGTCCACCACATATTAAACCTCATGGCACTTAGCCAGAAGTAACCCGATATAGAAAAAAAATATTTGAAAAGGCTGAAAAATGAATAAAAATAAAAGCTATAATAATAAATAATATTTTAATTACTGAGAGCGCGTTAAAATGAAGTACTCGCAAGTTTCTCTGATACACCATTTAAAAATAGATTTACTCTACATCCCGCATTAAAATTTATAAAAATATTTTATGAATACTATTGATTTTATATTGACATTAAATTAAATGGTATTTCAGAGAGGCATAACACTAAAAATTCTAAAACTCAATATTATATAAGCATACATATATATATATATATATATGTTTGTATATATACATTTGTTGCAACAAACTCAGATTGTTAAAAAGCATTAATTTTAATTTCATTACATTATTAATCGTTATATTTTTGAAAAATTATATATTTAAATTATTAAAAAGATTAAAAAATATGCGAATATACATTATGCTTGACAAGTATGTACCTTACATTGATTGCATATAGTTATATATATAATTTATTGTTTGATATACTGTACCAAATGTAATACAGACGGGATATGGTATTTCCTTTTATATATATATATATTATTCACAGCTTGAATTATGACTGCGACGGATGAAGCAAAGCTGTAATTGCACAACGTAAAGCCATATACATTTCGAAGTTCTGGCAATATGGAATACACTAGAATTATTGGCACCAAAAATAATAAACGCATTAAATTAAGATCTTATACATCTTAAATAAACGATTTTCCGAGCAAGTCTCTGGTATGTTCTTTATCTTGTCCCTCTCAACTTGATTAGAAATTTTCGAGCAGTAAATCACTTTGAAACTTCATTTCCCCTTTTTGAGATGACAGCAAGACAATATGAAGTTGGATTTAAATAATGTTTTAGAATGAGATAAATAAATGGAACCATTGATAAAAATCTTATAATCGTATTGATGATTCTCATCTACATTAAAACATTGCGTTTTCAAGCACGAATCATGGACGGCAAATTGAAACAATGCGTCCACTTTCTTCTTTTTCGTTCACTATTGAATCGTTTGTGGATTTGTACACATTCGGAAGACGGTATTTAATTTCTTCCGGAATGCATTTGCTGTCATTCAAACTCAGGCTGTTACCAAGAGGACAGCAAAGCAGAATGCAAGTAATATTATGGCATATTTCATATGGAACAATGTTAATTTCTTTACTATCTTGCAATTTTCAAAGACACCATTCGACACGGAATTGTTCTTTCCGATAAATTTTTCATAACTTTCCTGTGGCGTAAAATTTTCTTTATGATTGACATTTGTCGAATTGGTGTACAAGTTTATCTGTATTTGATCATCATCCTCATAATTGTAAACATATTGAGAATTGTTGGCAAATTCATTTTCACACAAATCATATCGCAGTGTTTCATTTTGTCGCTGCTGATTGTTGCAGAATCCGCGTTTTGTACTGTCGAATTATCATCTTCTTTTCGTTATTGTTGGAATTTTGTTGAGATTTTGATGACGAGATGATGAGAACGAAAGTCCGCAACACAGAATCGCGAAACTTTTAGACACATTATTTTATATAGGGATATACTTTATAACAATTAAATCGATGAAACTTATCAGCATTCATCAGTTCTCACATAGATTTCGAATTTTCAATAATTAAAATATTCTATATTTTTATGCATACTTTAGTTTTTATATTAATTGTGTGGAAGAAAGATGTTAAATGCTAAATATACACATGTAATAAAATCAAATTATATTTTTCATTTTATGTTTTGCAACAGAAATCTCGAGAGATTGATGTGATTTTATTCTAACACCATTAACGTAGGCACGATTGATTTTTAATTATCTCGCTAGATTCACTAAAACATATACTATATCACTATATCCGGCTTTGACTTTATCTTACGAAAATAGAGAAGAATGTATCTCTACGAAGGAAGAGATAAAACTACGGAGGATGACGAGTCCGGTGATAATTTTACATAGAAACACATACACGCATATATATATATATATATATATATGCGAATGTTATTAAAAATACTATTAAAGAACTGATTGATTATGGATATAAAAATTTCTTCTGAATAACAATGAATCAATTATACACGTGTAAAAATAATTTTATTTAATCTACGTATTTATCAACAAATATATTTGTTATGTCTACAGTACAAAGAAATAATTGAAAAATGAAAATACGTGTAATATATGTATATCACCAGATAAGAAATATTCTTGTCGGCTCTCAATATTAAATAATAATAATACATGATATTTAAATCGGCCAATAGAGCCCAAGCGCGAAAAATTAATTTTTCGGAACTGTATCTCTTGGTTTGAGATTACTAAGTTCCATATATAAATTAATCTCGAACTTACATATAGAGAAAAATAGGCGAGAAAAATATAGGTCTAAAAAGCCGCTTCAGCGACCTATATTTTTTCGCCTATTTTCTCCATGGTCTTCAAAGACATCATTTGACACGAAATGTTCCTTCCGATAAATTTTTCATAACTTTCCTGTGGCGTAAAATTTCCTTTATGATTGACATTTGTCGAATTGGTGTGCGAGTTTATCTGTATTTGATCATCATTCTCATAAACGTATACATATTGAGAATTGTTGGCGAACTTATTTCTCCAGGTCGCTGAAGCGACTTTTTGGACCTATATTTTTCTCGCCTATTTTTCTCCATATGTAAGTTTCGAGATTAATTTATATATGGAACTTAGTAATCTCAAAACCAAGAGATACAGTTCCGAAAAATTAATTTTTCGCGCTTGGGCTCTATTAATCGATTTAAAATATCATATATTATATGTATATCAGTTTATCGTTATTCGCCAATTCTTGTATTGCATCTCAGTTTTCTAGATACCGTACTAATATAAAATAAAAAATATATTATACCAAAACCGGTTTAAATTTGACTTCCTGATTTTAACTTTTATTTAGGTAATGATTTAACTTTATATAAAAATTTATAATAGCTTTTTTTTATTGGGAATTTAAAAAAGGAGGTTAAAAAAAAAGTTAAACCAATTTTTTACTCTAATTTTTAAAAAAAAAATTTTACATAAAGATTCCTTTATTTTTTAAAAGATATTAAAAATAAAAGTTATAAATTTAAAAATTTTTTTGAAAAAAAAGTACAACGAAAAAAGATTTTTTGTGAGATAAAAATCTAAAATTTTTAAAAAAATTTGGGATAAAAATTTGTGGTTAAATATCTTTTTAAAATAATAAAATTAAAATAAATTAAAATAATTTAAATTTAAATTAAATTTCAATTTTTATTTTTATTTTTTATTAAAATTTTTTCATTTTATTTTTTTAAAATATCTACAAAAACGTTGCCTCAAATTTTTAAAAAAACTTTTTTCAAATTAAAATCTATTTTAAAAAAAAATTTCGCAAAAATTCGCATCAATAAGAATTTTTAAAGGGGGGCCCTTCCAAAATAGTTTCAAAAGTAAAATATTTTTTTTTAAAATTTTTCATTAACTTAATTTTGGCAGTTTTAAAGAAAATTTTTTTTTCGCTTATTCAATCCCAAAAAAAAGATCCGCCCCACAATCTTGCGTTTAAAAATTTTTTTTTTAAAAGGTTTTTAAAACGCAATTTTAAAAATTTTTTATTTTTTGAATACCTTTTATTTTAAATTAAATTTGAATTTAAATTAGTTACATCGGATACAAATTTTCGATTCTAACAAAAAAAATTTCCTTGATTAAATTTTTGTTGCACGATTGCCCGCTTTTTAAAGTCAGAATATTAAAAAAATTTTATTTCTCCTTTTTTTTAGATCATACCACCCCCCCTTACTACAAAACCCCGAATCCGTTTACCCGAGTTTCAGCAAGAAAATTTCGCATTTCTTGAGTTCCGATTGTAATTTTTTAGTATTGGGGGCGCGGATTTTAAAAATTGTTAAAATTCTGATTACCCCGAAATGGAATTATCACGAAAAATCAAATTTTTTCGCAACGGGAATTGAATGGGGAAATTTAATTAAAAAAAAAAAATATAAAATGAAAAAATAATAAATTTGGGTATCTTTTTTATTAGTTTTAATCAATGTTTTCTTTTTTTATTTAATTTTGGAAAAAAAATTTGTCTTCCAAATTTTCGAATAATTTTAAAAATTTAAATTTTAAAAACATGACATAAAATCAAATAAAAATTGAAAAAAAATTTTCGAAAAAAAAAAACTCATTTTTATTTTTTTTTAAATTTTTTAATGTTTTTTAAAAAGGGTTTAAAAAAACTTACGGAATTTAAAAAAGATTTAAATTTACCTTTTTATCTAAAATTAATAAAAATTTCTTTTTTGACAAAAATTTAATTTTTATCCACTTTATTAGAAATTTTAAAAATTACTAAGTACGTGGACAAAGAGGGGAATTGTTAATTGTTGATTGATGTTTATTAATTCTTAAAAAAAAATTTGTACTAAATTAAAAAATTGTGAAAACGAAATTTTGCACTTTTGTTTCCGCCCTTTTTATTCGCAATTTGAAAAATTTTTTCAATTTGGCTTTTCAAAAGGGGAAAATTAAACAAGTTAAAACAAGGCAATTAAATTTTTCCTTTTGAGAAAGTATATTGAAAAGTCATCCAACAGCAAAAAAACGAGAAAATAAGTGCAATTTCTTTTGCACAATTTTTTTAATAAAATATTTTTAAAAAGTTAAAAATTTTTAAAATAATTTTTTCACATAAAATTTTTGAATTTTTAAATATTCTTTAATTTTTAAAAAAAATTCCAAATTTTTAAAAAAATTTTATTGAATTAAAAAAAAAATGTTTAAAAAAAAAAAAAAACATTTTTAAAAAAAAATTTTTTTGTTTCTGTGAAATGAAAAAAATGTTTTAATTGATTTTAAAAACTTTTGTCATACTTTCTGATTGTGTTTTGGCTTTTTTTAAAAAAATTGGCACAATAAAAAATTTGAGATTAAAATGTGCTTTTTAGTTTTTTTTACCCTTTTGAAAAAAAATTTAATAAAGTCTAAAAAAGAAAAAAATCTTTAAAAATCAAAAAAAAAAACAAAATTTAAAAAAATTGGGAAAAAAAATTTTGGTTTAAAGTTTAAAATTTATTATGAAAATAATCCTATAAAAAATAATTCAGAGTTTTTTCACATTTTATCAGTCGAAGAAACCCGCTTATTTTCAAAAAAACATCATAATGTTTTAAATTTAAAAAAAAATAATAAACCTTTAATTAAAAAATTGTACCCCATTTGACTTTATTGACTTGTAACTATATTCTTTATATAATTGATTTTTGGGTAATGCAAAAATTTAAAAAAAAATTATTTTTATGCATTTTTTATATTTAAATTGTTTGAGAAATTTTCTCTATTTTTTTTTTAAAAAAAGAATAGCAGTTTTTTCCTTTTTTTTCAACTAGCTTTTTTTTGATTTTGATATTTTAGGTGAAAATATAAGAAAAAAGGGGGTTTTCCGAGAAAAATATGTCCTAACGACGGGGGGATGGTTTCTCTTGAGTACTCGTATCCAGGGAACAAGATCTCCCCGTATTATTGCAACACGCTTTTTTTGCACCTCCCGTTGGATCCTTTTTTGGGAAAGGGAAAACACCGGGGGTACAAAATCTTTTAAACAAACCTACAAATATTTTAAAATTATATTTTTGTATGAAATTAAAATTCCCAAAGATAAAAAGAGCCAAAAAAAGGATGAACTGCACGATTAATAAAAATTTAATTTTTCACTGAAATGTTTGTGTGCAAAAAAACATAATTTTTTAGCGTAACACCAAATAATTAATTCGAATTTTTTATTTTTATGAATTTTTTAATAAATATCAAAAAAAAATTTTTTTTTATTAAAAAAGACACACTTCAATTTCCTTTGACTCTTATAATCCGTAGAAATTTAAAATTTTTTTAAATTAAAAAAATTTTTTATAATTTTTAAATTTATCATATCTTAATGCCCATTGGAAAAATGCCTAGAAAAAACTCGAATTTAATAGCAAACTTATAAAAAAACTTTTTTTTGAATTTTATTTTAATTGCAAATTTTAACACAAATTTTAATTTTTCTTTTTTGTTAAAAATTTTGTTAAAATTTTTAATTTAATTTTTAAATTTTTTTTAATTAATAATTTTTTTTTATTAATAATTTATTTATTTATTATTTATTTAGAATTTTTTTATTTTAATTTACGATAATAATAAAAAAATGCAAAACGAAAAAAGTTTGTAAACCTAATTTTTTAATTATAAAAAAATACAAAAATAAGGAAAAAAAAAAGATTTTATTAAAAAAATTTATATATATATAATATTTATTATATAATGGATAATAAGAATTTAGTTTTCACAAATTTTTCAAAAAAGATGTCTTTTGGCTTTTAGCTTCATTCGGATCAGGGAAAATGATGTTTGGGGAGGGAATTTCGTGGTAAAACCTATTTTAAAGGGGGCAATTTTTTTTGTCTCCCTTTGGGAAATTTAAAATTTGGGATTACGGTATTAACACATAAAACAAAAAATTTTGATGCTTTGAAAAATGAAAATTTTACTCATGTAGATATTAATTTTGGGCAAAAAAAGTAGAGGACTTATATAATATATAATAGTCAAAGTCTAATAAATATAAAAATTTTAACTGTTTTTAAAACATTTTGGATATAGTATGTAATACTTAATTTTTTTAAAAGTATCCAGGATATTCTTTATATAAGTAAGAGGTTTCTTTAATAAGATGCAGGGGATACAAGGTCTCCTGTCAAAAATATAAAAATTTTTTTTTAAAGTCCGAATTATTAAAACTTTTACAGAAAACAACAAATAAACTATATTAAAAAAAACAAGATATTTTTGGGAAAAAAATGCATTTTTTTCCAATTTTTTTCCAAAAGGGAAAAAATATTATTTTTGACAATAGATTAATTTTATGAGTTTACTAGAGGGTACTCTATAAACATAAAATTTTAGATTAAAAAAAAAAAGAAAAGGGGGGAAAAAGAAATAAAAAGAAAAAAGTTATTTATATATTAAATATATAAGAAATTTTATTTATAATATATTTTTAATTTTAAAACTTGGTTAATCAAATTTTCCCAGCTTTTCCCAAAGGGTTCTTTATTTACCCGCAAAAGATTACATTTATCACAAAATATGACGTCACAAACCCTGCATATTTTATTTGGGCTTCAGTGGGGTTTGGTTTCTTTTTAAGGCATCGAGGTCCCGGGAAAAGCACAAAAGGGGCAAAAGTGACAGTTTGGCCCGGGGTTTTCTTGACCAAATAGAGGCCAAAAAATATTTTTTCCCTTCTGGAGAGAATTTAAGGTAAAATATGTTGCAAATACAAGAATGAAATCATTTAATTTTTTATTTTTAATTTAAATTTAAAAATTTAATTTTTTATTTTATTTTTAAAAATTTATTTCCAAAAAAAAATTATTAAAAAACTGTCCAAAAAAATATCCCTTTTCAAAAAAAAAAATTCAGGGAGCTTTATAAAAGTCTTTAAATTTGGGAAATTTAAAGTCTTAATTATCAAATACAAATAAGAAATGTTTCATGAAATGTGCTTGAAATCATAGTTTTAAAAAAATAATTTTTAT
>NW_028189791.1:0-11289 GCF_048542155.1 Nylanderia fulva | reverse complement strand
AACACTTTGATTACGGTCCTTGTCCTACGGGGCCCGCGTGGCAAGGGAAATTTATGTATTACGTGTCCAGACATGCACCCTACAAAAAACCCCGAAATTTGGTTTCTCGGCTTTGGGAACACAAAAATGGGGAGTTTCGCTTTGTCACCCGCGGGGTCTCCAAATCAATTCGGATTTGGGCCCGGGACCACCTGTCGCCCCTTTAAAAAAATTTTTTAAAAAGGGGATTTGTAGGGGCAAAAAATCGGTTTCGAAAAAAAAAGGGGGATTTTAAAACCTGTGCCCCCTTTTAAGATGTCACGCCCGGGGGAGTGACCTTCTTTCCCCCCTTTATTACCCCTAGGTCTAGGAAAAAAAGGGGTTAGCTCTTTATTTATTTGGGGCAATCTGCACACCGACTATCCCCCGGGGGTGCCCCGGGAAGGCGGGAAAACTGATTTTTTGGTTTTGGGGGGTTTTTTTGGAATAGAGAATGTTTCGTAGGAATATATAATATCGTCTAGGGAAATTAATATTAATTCAAAATCGTATTTCCTATTTAGGATATAAGATATGAAATTAAAGTATGTTATTAATAAAATAAAGTAATAGTCTATTATCAAGGATTTGAACATTTAGAATAATCTGTAAATAATCGCGAGTTGATATTATTAAAGATCTAGATACTTCGAATAGTCGTCGATTTCAAAGGGAGGTTCTATCGGTCCTGAGCTTATTAATTCTGGTAAAGAGACAGCAGGAAAATTATATTCCTCAAAAGGTGGAAAATCTTGATAGGAATTCTTAGACGATTTTATTAATTCGTTGATTATATTATCAATCTCCTCAAGGGGATTGGTGATAAAGGTTCCATTTTATATTGAGAATTGTCAATTGAATCGGAACCTTGGGGTAAATCAGGAGAGATCACCTCTTGAGACTCAGGTAATTGTTTATCTCCGGATAATCTCTCTTGAGAACTTGAGAAAGTAGTCGCGATTGATCTGTATTTCTTAATTATTGAAGGGCGTGTACGCTTTTTCTTACGTACAAGGTTGCGTTTCCGGCTGTCCATTTACAAGGATATGTTTATCTTTATAATATTAGTTAATTAGTTATTAGGAGATTATAAATTAGATCAAGGATTAAAAAGGATTAGTTCTTACTTGATTTCGCACGGAGATGAAGATCTGCTCTGTTGTTCCTGGTGACTATGCCTGGGCTGTAGTTCTCCTGGGGACCTCGGTCTCAGGGTGGAGTTGGAAGAACAGACGTGCACTGATTTTATATTAATTTTAATTCTTTATTTTTTTATTTATGAACAATTTCTAAGTCTGTGACTTATAATCGTACAATTTAGAGTTTACGAATTTAAACTATCAGATGAGTTAACGAGAATGATAATTAACATAAGAATTCGCAGGAAAAATCTAAGTACTAATTGTAAGTGACACGAAAACTAGATTAACCGTAATCGGTTAAGTGTAAAATTTAGAATTTGGAAAATAGTAATACGAAATGCTCTATTCTAGAGGTTGACACGAAGTGAAGTGCCTGCAGGACGCCAAATCCGCGGTTTATATACTCTTTGGAGGACCAGGCGTGCTTAGATTTTGACATGTTTATGGTTCCGTAGGAATTCGGTTTGCGTCATCAAAAAGGGGGCGAAGGGTGGTCCATCAGCTAAGATGGTTCGTTGGCGCAGTATAATTACGATTCTTAATAGACGAATGGGAATTTTTACAATAGTTTCCGAATTGCTTATTTATAAATCGTTAATATTTATCATTAATAATTTATACTAAAGGTTTATTATGTTGTGGAAATTTCACTTGAAAAGGACCACAACCAAATGGTCGAAACGTCGTGAAATAATCAAATAAAATTTGCTAGTTACGTCGAAGTCAAGTTTTTTAAGCTTATACTAAAGGGTTAAATTGCGTGCCCTAGAAGCCATTACAAAATATGGAGATTGTAATTCCTTGAATATTCATTATATTAATAATTGAGAGTATACGAAAAAATGATCTCGTATGCGTGATGAGAGTATTGATATACGGAATGCTCCTAATTGTATTGTCTCGCCGAACTGTGATGTGACGGGGAAATCCACGTAACATATGCAATCAAATTTAGTTCTCAGGATCGAGATTTATTGTTGCGGTGCCGAGTAGATCGATGTACAGTATTCGTGCGTTCGCTCGCCGGTTGTTGTGACCCATACAGCACAGATTATTGCAATTATATTGCAGCAACGTTGCAATGTTGCAAGTTGCAATGCAACATTATAAAGACATTGCAGAGATATAAGTGCACAAAATTCCAGCACACTTGTAGCAACATGACATTAATATTTCGGAAATATTGCATGTAATCCAAATTCTATAATTATATATTGTAATATATATATAAATTAACTACAACGTATTTTTATTAATGATTTATTTACATTTATATACCTGTATATGCAACATTAGTTTATGGTTGCAATAACAATGCATATTGCAAACTCATAACATATTGCAATATTGTTGTAATATTTTGTTGCAATCTTCCAAAAAGCGGACATTTTAACATTGCTGCAATTCAACAGCAATGATGTAGCAACATTTTGCAGTGAATTTGCAATATTGCAATATTGCGGTGAAAGATTGTTGTAATGTTTTTGCAATCTATCGGTGCTGTATGGGGAATGTCTTATTTGTTATTAGCGCGACGGTTGGAACAGAAGTGTTTTCACGGACATATCGATGGAGATCATCGAGGCTCATTTCCCCACTCGTCCGTGTTTTCGGAATACGCCGAATTTCGCCGAAATAAGACGAGAAAGAAAGCAGTGATATCACCGCGATCGGTGTCCGGCGCAAATCACATCGGTCGTGTATCGAACAGAGAGGTTTTTATTGTTAAAATAAAAGAACGTGCAACGTTATTCTGTAAAGGATTCAAGGGCTAGCTTTTGATAGTTTGAGTTGTAGCTTGTGACCGCGCGATCCGATCTTGAAGTCGGAATCGAGACTTACAACGGAGACAGGTTGCTCGCTTTCGTCGATTACAAGGTCGCCAGTTGTTTTAACCATTAAACAACAAGGTATTTCGTCGCTCGTTGATCCCTGTCGGAACCTTACCTTTGATGATCCGCCGTCGTCGGTGCGGCTTTGATGCTATTTCACGGTGGCGCCAGTCCTCGGTTTCCTTTGTCGAAGAAAGGATCAAAAGATGGCCGTCCAGGCTTCCTCTGTGACGCCGCCTCACGCAGTCACGTGATAACGTCAATTCCTTTGTCGGGATCTTTTCCGCTGCTGATGTTTAATTTTTCTTTTCCTTTTAGATCGCCGTTGGACCCAGGAAATTTCCGCTTAGCCGCAATGGACCTCGAGGAGACTCAGGAACGGTTCGTCGTGGGATAATCACGGGTAAGTAATTTCTCACGGTTTATGATTGAATAACTAGTTGGTTTATTCGTTTTTACGCACAGTTTTCTTTTGCGAAAGTTTACACTTTTTAATGACGCGTCGCGCGTACAGTGTCGTTAACGTTCCGCGTTACTGATACGTTTCCGCCCGAGTATTTATTGTGGATTGAGTTTCCTTTATGAATGGGAAAGGAACTCTTATTGAGCTTTAGCAGATCTGGTGGATCGTATGGTTACTAAAGCTTCGCGTTTGAGTCTTTGACGATCTGAAAGATCGTTTTATTACAAAGAGCTCACCTTGAGTTTTCGCGAGTCTCTTCGACCTTTTTTCGCAAAAGAACTCACGACAACTTGCGGTGCCGGTTTATATACCAGTCTTGGGCTCGCCCCACTCTTGACCTTCTAGCCAATTGCTTCGCGTTGCCCCACCAGTGGCCCGCTGGCCACTCAGCGCCTTGCGCGCTTGCGGTCGTTGTATGCTATGCTCAACAAAAGTTCCTCTTTCATTTCTAACTTATGTTACGATATATTTACAATCTTACATGCTAGTTAATCTTACTTACTATTTTTGCGGTTATATTTTATAATAATATATTTTTATTATTTATTTATTTTTGTTTTTGTTTTATTTTTGGATTATCTTATTTCCGGCCTGACTATTCCTAAAAAAACCCTAAGTTCCAAAATCACATCAATTATTTATTTAACCGTTTAAACTAAATATTGACTTTATATAAACAATCATATATAAATTAACCTATAAAACTTAATCTTAACTTTATTTAATTCAGAAATAGTCATAGTCGTTTTTTCTTGCAAAATTTACATTAATATTTTTACTCATATACTAATACCCTAAATACATGTGTTTTATATTTAAAATGTATTTTGCTATATTTTATTATGCAATACTTAAAATCTTTTATTTTTAACTTAATCCATTTGTTTTAATTGTTCGCATGTATTTTGATGCATTTAATAGTTCAACATAACTTAAAATCATTTTTTCATTTAAACTCATAATATAACTTAAATTAATTTTTAGTTTTAATTAACAAAATACGTATCATTACGTTTTGCACATGTATTTAGTCGTATCCCGCGACTTAATACTAATCTTTGGATATAAAACTAATTAATCTTTTTAGCCTTTTATTTTATTTTTAACTTATAACTATGGCTGCCTTATCGTGCTATAGTATTTCCACCTCCTTCGACGTGGGTTGCTCTCTCGGAGTGCGACTCTCCGTGGTTGGTCGCAAGCTTATAGTGATAAGATAATATTTCGCTTCCTAAATCTTTGGTTCGGCGTAGGGCGTTGGTTTCTTTCCTAAAGCTCAGGAATGCGGCAGGGAGTCATACGAGGTCAGGTTACAAGTCATCGTGTCGTCAAGTCGATTTCTACGAATACTTATGTCTAGCAGTACATTTATTATTCCTTGTTTGATCCTTTTACGCATATTGATCAGTCAATTATGGCATCCTTCAAT
This sequence comes from Nylanderia fulva, assembly GCF_048542155.1. Lineage (NCBI taxonomy): Eukaryota > Metazoa > Arthropoda > Insecta > Hymenoptera > Formicidae > Nylanderia > Nylanderia fulva. The sequence goes on along the minus strand of NW_028189791.1, from coordinate 6,405 downwards.
TATAATATACAGGGTAGTCAAAAAGTATCGGACCCCCCCAATATTTCCGTTCCCTTGCATTTTACAAGAAAATGTTTCAGACAAAAGTTGTAGGGTTTAAAAAGATCTATTTACTGATCTTATCAGTTTGACCTTGGATGGCGTCGCCAAGGTCAGATCGAAATTACATTAACTTTTTTAAACGGAACACCTAACTTTTTATTGCATATTCTTGTAGCTTATCTCGAGACCTTTCCAAAACACTACAAGAAAGTTTATTTTCGTTGAGTACTTTCCGAGTTGTGAGGCTTGAAAGCTACAGTGTACTGTAGTGTGGGTCCAGCCAGTTAAGGCAAGAGTGGCGTGTGGGTCCGGCCAGTTAAGGCAAGTGTGGCGTGTCCAGCTGGCCGGACCCACACGCCACTCTTGCCTTAACTGGCTGGACCCACACTACAGTACACTGTAGCTTTCAAGCCTCACAACTCGGAAAGTACTCAACGAAAATAAACTTTCTTGTAGTGTTTTGGAAAGGTCTCGAGATAAACTACAAGAATATGCAATAAAAAGTTAGGTGTTCCGTTTAAAAAAGTTAATGTAATTTCGATCTGACCTTGGCGACGCCATCCAAGGTCAAACTGATAAGATCAGTAAATAGATCTTTTTAAACCCTACAACTTTTGTCTGAAACATTTTCTTGTAAAATGCAAGGGACCGGAAATATTGGGGGGGTCCGATACTTTTTGACTACCCTGCATGATATTTATAGTTAATTATGGCATACTTCATCAATAATATTTGGATTTATAGTTAATAAAATAAATCAAAAATTATTTATGGATCCATAATTCATTAATACAATATTTGAAGGGTTACATATTCAAATGTGTACTCGGATAATTCTTAGTCGCACTTACAGAATCGTGTTCGTTTCAGTATGAATTCTGAAAGGATTAGTGTTTCTCTTTTAGTTATCATATAAATTTGATGTGATTAGGATTCTGTAAATCTGACTAAAAAGGGTTGTTTCGGAATTAATAATACATCGCGTTGTATTGTAATTTACTTTAGGAGGGAGTGGGTTAACATTTTTAGTTCTTATATCTTGTGCTTGATTATATTAATATTTATCTTACTTATTATTTATAGTTTGGCGTTATTGTAATAAGTGTTTGATAAGTACTCCTGTAAAGAAATATCTGGTTAGTTCCGCTAGTTACATGCCGTCTCTGGGGTCCCTAGATGGTGCTTGATTGGTCGCGTGGTTAGGACTAGATAGAGATGTTTGGTTCCTAGGTAGAGGACCCCAGATCTGGCGATTTTATCTATTAATGCTAAAATAGTCAGATTAGAGCGAGTAGTAAAGTATAATGGTTGTTAATAATCTTATTTCTGCGAGAATATGAATAGCGCGCAATAGTTATATTGAAAAATAAAAATTTTAAAATAGACGGGACGTCACAAAGGCTTAGGGTGCGATTACATAGACGCGCGGAAACGCGGAAACGCGGAAACGCGGAAGAGAAAGTAACTAAACTTTACTAGAGTCCCGCATTTCCGCACGTTCCGTTCCGTTTGTTTTGATTGACTTATATTACATGGACACAGATTAATAGACAGATCGCCAAAGGTCTGGATGAAGGAGAGACCAGCATTTCTCACTGATTTCAGCGCCATATCGTAGTAGTAGGTCAATGCAGTAACTATTAATACGTTCCCAAGATAAGAGCGTCTCATGCTCATGAACTCGTCCGGCGGCATGTACGAGATTTATCTTTTCGTAGCGTTCGCGTATTTCGGAAGGACAGAATTTTATGATGTTTATAAATAAATAAATAAATAAAAATATTAACCTAGACCTATTATAATTATTTTTTAATAAATGTTGTCATTATTATTATCATCTAAGTCTAAGTCGTTAATTAATTTTTAGTTTTTTAATAATTAATTTAATTTATTCTAATCATTTTAATATGTGAAAAACGGATACTAATACGTATACGTTTTATAATGAATTGAATATATTCGAGAGTCGATTATATATTTTTAATAATATAAAAGTGTTCAAAATTATATTTGACTTTTAATTTAATTATTTTAGCAAAGAGTTCCGAAATCTCTTACACACATAATAGAGATTTTGTTCATCCATATAATTCGCAATTAAGTATATATGTTAATTATTAATTTTAATAAAATACAAAATTAAAATTAAAGGTCAAATATAATTTTTGAACATAAATATATTAATTCGTTATAAAACGTAATACCCGTGATAGTAAGTTTTCTCGTACAAAAATAACTAGAACAAATTAAATTACTCATAAAAAATTAAAAAAATAATTAAATAATATTATATTATATATGATAATATAAAACATTTTATAAAAAAAACAGATTCAATAAATATAGTATATAGATAACATGTACTTATATTTATTGAATCTGTTTTTTAATAAAATGTTTTATAAGCTTAGAAAACTTGACTTTGACGTAACTAGCAAAATTTTATTTAATTATTTCACGACGGTTTTGACGTAATAAAATGTTTTATTATTATTATATAAAATATAAGTTTAAATTCTTTAATTAATTTTTAATCTTTTATGATTAATTTAATTTACTCTAATTATTTTTGTACGAGAAAAATACTATCATGGGTATACGTTTTATAATTAATTTAATATATTTGTGTTTAAAAAATTATATTTGACCTTTAATTTTAATTTTATTTTATTAAAATTAATAATTAACATATACTTAATTGCGAATTATATGGATGAAAAAAATCCCCATTATGTGTGTAAGAGATTTCGGAAACTCTTGCTATAAAATAATTAAAATTAAAAGTCAAATATAATTTTTGAACACTTTATATTATTAAGAATATATAATTCGGTTCCCGAAATATATTAATTCATTATAAAACGGATACGTGATATTATTTTTCTCATATAAAAATGACTAGAATAAATTAAATTAATTATTAAAAAACTAAAAGTAATTAAACGACTTAGACTTAGATGATAATAATAATGAAACATTTTATTAAAAAAAGATTCAATAACTAGTAGGTCAGGTTATAATTTTTATTTATTTATTTATAACATTATGAGCTATTAAGCTCATCATCTCGTTCGCTCTCTGTCTTGCTTTCATTCGGCAAGTCACAAACGATATATGATACTCGTATGTTCCTACTTCAACTCTCGAGAATCTGAAACAAACGAAACTCTTGTCCAATATACAGGGTGTCCGGTAACTAACAGACCAATGATTACAAATGGATTCTTTGGTCAATTTGGGAACGATTTTTCCTCAGCGAAATGTCGAAAAAGGTCATCATTTTTTACAACTTTCCAATCTTTGTCATTATGTATCTTATAACTAAGCCTTAAATAAAATTTTATTATAGTAAACTCTACCTGAAATTACTGAAGAATGTAATTATGTTAGACTTTTAACTCCAAAACGTTTAGTTTTCAAAAACTATTTTTTTCAATCGCTTATAACTCGAAAATTATTGACTTCTCAACATTTTTGCTAAGGAAAAATCGTCTCCAAATTGGCCAGAGAATCCGCCCTTAATACATTGGTCGTTAGTTACCGGACACCTTGTATATATTATATAAAGTGTATAGCACGTCAGAAGCTTGTGAGCTTACAGCGATAAGTAAAAAACAATTGCGTATTTATTTCATTGCGTGTATCTGTTTAAACGCGCGCTTTAATTTTTCCAACGTTTTGCCTGTTTATATTGTAAAGGTCCTCTCTTCTAAAAAATCTTGTTTTAAAGATCCTCTCCGCGAGCAAAATTCGAAAAACATAAATTATTTAATATTTTTACTTTATTATTTGTAAATCCTCGGTAATTTCAAAAGTTTTTCTATTTGAATTATTAATTTTCTAGTGCCAATTAATTTTATCACAGACTTTACTCTTACCTCCCATTGCACTTTCGTTTGCGGTTTTCAGTATACGATTTTTTATAGTCGTAGTTACTGAAAATTATTATTGTGAATTATACTTGTGGCAGGTGATTTGAAGAATTTACAATTTCGTTGAAATATGTTGATTTTTCAAAAAAATTACGAGATTCGCGGAATTGCGTGCTTTCTTGGCATTTTCCGTTTCGCGGCCGGCAGGTTTATTTTGATTTGTTGCAAGTGTTTTTTTTTTTTTTTTTTTATTAAATAGATATAATAATGTGAAATAAATCACGATATTTGACAGATGTGCATATATATAGAAATTGTAATAATAATACTATTATATCATAAAATTGTAAATTGTTTCAATTTTTTATAGACTGCGATAAAAGATTTACATTTGGAATAAGAAACTGCGGTAAAGTAAAAATATAAAATTCTTGAAACGTAAAAATATTTGAGTAACGTAAAAAAGGTGAACTTTGAAAAATAAGGAACTTAAAAATTGCACTAATAAATGGGCTATATATATGTGAGCCGTGCGCGGATGTAAGGTGTGTTATATCGAAATTTAATTAATAGAATTGAGAATTAATCCCAATTTTAAGTCTTACAAATGTCCAAGCTAATTTTTTGTACCTCGTGTACATTTTTGAAAGTTATATCGAAAAATTAAATTTCAATATGCGTCTTACATCTCACATTTCGCATACGGCTCACATATAGCCTATTTATCTCTTATACTTTATTTCAACCCTTATAGAAATTATTACTAGTAACGCCAATTTATCACTTATTTCGAGTAATTAATCACTTTTATTTCGAATACTTAAATTACTGTATATTATAGTATTTAAATACTCAAAATAAGTGATTAATTGGCGTAGTGATAAATTTCTACAAGAGAATAAGGAGCCTTTAAATTCTTAATGTAAAAAATTTCAAGTAATTTTCTTTAATAAAATTTAATTAAAAAATTTAATTAAAAAATTTTTGAACACTGTGTTATATCACATTTAAAATCGTGATTATTTCAATAAAAAAACATTTTATGTGTAAAAAATATATTTTTTATATTAATAAATTTTATATATATATGCATATATGTAAAATATTCTCTCTCTCTCTCTTCTCTCTCTCTCTCCACACACACACACACACACACACACACAACGGGGGCCAAATCTCTCAAATTGGTCTCATGATCAATTAGCCTGGATTCGCACCAGGGGCAAAGTCTGTTGGTAATGTCAAACGAATTTAGCCTGGACTTGCACCAGGGGCAAAGTCTTTTGGTCGAGTCTACGAAATTTAGCACGGACTCGAACCAGGGGCAAAGTCTTTTGGTTCAAGTCTACGAATTTAGCACGGACTCGAACCAGGGGCAAAGTGTGTCGGTAAGGGGCAAAGTCTATCGCACGAAGATGGCGGTCTCTTCTTTAGGCAGGCCTTTGGCGATCTGTCTATTAATCTGTGACATGGAGCACATTTTGAGCGGAAAAGCGGAACGGTATAGTGACAAATAGACATTTGTATTAATTTTTTAAATTTATATTTACTTAATTCATTGTAATTCCTTTTAATATGTTCATCTTTTCAACTTATCTATGAATACAAGCATTTTAATCAATAAATATAGTTAAATATTAATATTTTATAATTCCCCGTTCCGCTTTTCCGCTCAAAATGTGCTCCATGTAATATAAGGCAATCAAAACAGACGGAACGGAACGCGCGGAAATACGGGACTCTAGTAAAGTTTAGTTACTTTCTCTTCCGCGTTTCCGCGTTTCCGCGTTTCCGCGCGTCCATGTAATCGCACCCTTAAGGTACCATTTCATGCGCAGCATACTGCCGCAGCAGTTCGCTGCTATTGGTTGAAAATTGTTACTAGATGCTGCAAAATAAATTTTACCATATTTTGCTTCATCGCTGTGAAGTTCAATTGAATGAACAGCAAAGCAGCAAGACAAAAAGACACGCTATCATCATCAATAAAAAATGGCATTGAGTGAGGTATGTATATTTATTTATTATACTTATTTTTATTAGTAATATATGTATAATATATATATTATCTTGAAATGAGAAAAAGATCCCAGGAATATATTACAGTTAAAATAATATCATTTTGATCATATTGCTTTTGGTAATGATGTTGATATGTATCAGCTATTTCATGATACAAAAGTTGCACAGTAATGCATAACATTGTTAAAAGCTACAAAATAGGCACTTCAATTTCGACTGGGATAATAATATTAACAAGTTCTATTGACTATTTATTAATTGTTTTTTATAAATTTAGATTCAACTTGTAACACTTGCGGAATTTGCGAAGAAAATTGTAGATAAACCTGAAATTTCGCAAACATAAATGTTTAGCAGGATTCAAAAATTCTACGTGGATAAAATCGATATTTTTATCCAGTATGTGGTAAGTACAAATGAAAATAATGTAAATTTATAAAGAACTTATAGATAAATTTAATTTAGGGGG
>NW_028189790.1:0-11329 GCF_048542155.1 Nylanderia fulva | reverse complement strand
TGGTAGTAAAAACCCGCCCAGCCGAAGCCGGGGGCCTTCGCGATACCATAAGGTACGCCTATTTAGCAGGCTAGAGTCTCGTTCGTTATCAGAATTAACCAGACAAATCGCTCCACCAACTAAGAACGGCATGCACCACCACCCACCGAATCAAGAAAGAGCTATCAATCGGTCAATCCTTCCGGTGTCTGGGCCTGGTGAGGTTTCCCGTGTTGAGATCAAATTAAGCCGCAGGCTCCACTCCTGGTGGTGCCCTTCCGTCAATTCCTTTAAGTTTCAGCTTTGCAACCATACTTCCCTCGGAACCCAAAAGCTTTGGTTTCCCGGAAGCAGCCCGCCGAGTCATCGGAGGAACTTCGGCGGATCGCTAGCTGGCATCGTTTATGGTTAGAACTAGGGCGGTATCTGATCGCCTTCGAACCTCTAACTTTCGTTCTTGATTATGAATGAGGGAGAGAATGAGAGCGTTGCGGAAGTGAGTGAGATAGCGTGTATGAGAGTAATTGGTGCGAGACTCCGTAAATTCCTGTTTACGGAGACGGAACAAAATTTCAAAGAGTGCGAGTGAGAAAATACTGGACATTGTGGGAGAATATGAGGAACAGATGATGAAAATGTTGTGCAAAAATGAGAGAATACAGGGGAAACTGGATGAGTGTATGCGTCGAGCGAGTCGGGATTTAGCCTACGGCGGAAGTGGAATGAGCTATGCGAGCGTGAGTGCGAAAAATGTTGAAAAGAGCGTGATTGAAAAGGTACAGGAAGTGTATGTGAAAACGAATGAAAACGAAAGAGAAGAGTTATGCGGTAATAGTGAGAGCGGATGATGCAAGTGCGAGTGTGACAAGTGAGGAAGTAAAGGAGAGAATGATGAAGCATGTGAGCAAGTCACTGAATGTGCGTGTGAAAGCGGTGAGGAAAGTGAGGAATGGAGGTGTAGCGATTGAGACGATGAGCGAGAGTGAGTTGAAAAGAATAAGAGAGTGTGGTCAGTTTAAGAATGCTGGCCTAAAGGTTGAGCTGCCTCGCAAGATAGGCCCAAAGATCATCTTGTACGATGTGCCGAATGATATGGCGAGTGAAGTGTTAATGAGAGAAATGTATTGAGAGGAGCTTGAAAGGGCGAGTGGATGAGAGAGTATTTATGGAACGTGTGCGTGTTGTGAGTAGGAATGCGAAGAAAGATGCAACCTGCGGAAATGTGATATTAGAAGTTACGAGTGCAATAAGAAATGTGCTCTGTAGTGACGGACGAGTGTTTGTGCATTGGAAGGCCTTTAGGGTGAAAGAGTTTTTCAGTGTTCTGAGGTGCCACAAGTGCTTCGCATTTGGGCACATGATGCGGCAATGCACCGAAAAGGAAAGACTGTGCCAAAAATGTGGATGTGTAGGACACATGATGAGAGATTGTAAAAAGGAAAGTGTGTGTAGAAACTGTAAACTGAAAAGGAGCAAATGTGATCACTCGGTTCTGTCCGAAGTGTGTCCGGAATACGTGAGAGCGTTAGAGAGAGAGAAAGCGAGAATAAATGACGAATGAATGGTGCGTGAATGTGGTGCAGTATAACTGCCAGAGAGCGTATGCGTTTATGTGTGATCTGGGTGAGATGATGCGCGAACGTCGAGTGAGTGTAGCACTGCTGCAAGAACCGTATGAAAGGCATGGACGTGTGGTGGGCTTGCCCATAAATATGGATGTGATTGTGTGCGAAAGTGGGACATTGAAAGCAGCAGTGGTGGTAAATGACTCTAGGTTAGACGTGATGTGCGTGAGAGAGTGTACAAATAAACTTGGAGTGAGTGTGTGGTTGAAGGGGGACTTTGGCGAAATGTATGTGGTGTCCATGTATTGCCAGTATGGTAAGTGTATCGAGCCGTACTTGGCGTACATGGACAGAGTATGTGAGACGGCCGGGAGAAAGCGTCTGCTGATAGGTATGGATGCGAATGCCGTCTCTTCCTTGTGGTATAGCAAGGGTGGAGGCAGCAGAGAGAGTGAAGCGCGTGGTAGAATGATTGAGGAATGGATGATTGCGAGCGGGATGAATGTTGTTGTATGAGCCAAGCGAGTTTTACTCGTTCAGCGGGCCAAATGGGGAGAGTGACATCGATGTTACTTTCGTGAACGGCGTGAATGGAGGGTGCCGGTATGAGTGGGAAGTAAAGCCGACTGGGGAGTGAGTGACCATAACGTATTGTTAATACGGATGGTACACAGAGAGAATGTAGGTACGAATGAGGGCATGCGTAGATGGGTGTGCAAGGACGTAGACTGGGAAGGATATATGTGTGATATGCGAAAGAGTGCGTTAGAGGATGCAGCGAGCGCCATAGACGAAGCGGATGCGCAGAGCTGTGTAGAGCGAATGATGAAATGGATCCATAGTGCGAATGATCGATGGATGAAGAGGTGTAAACCTGTGTATGCTAGGAAGCTTGTGTGGTGGACGGATGAGCTTGAGAAACTGAAGAAGGCTGTAGGAAGGAGCAGACGTGCCTACCAGCGTGCGAGAAAGAGGAATGGAAGCAGAGTGGAAGAAAGAATGAATGAATATAAGTATGTTTTGCGGGAGTATAAGGAGGAAATGCGAAGAGTGAAAGAGGAGAATTGGAAGCGATTTGTGTGCGTGACTGGGAAGAGGGATCCATGGAGCGATGTATATAAGGTGTGCATGGGAAAGCGTGATAGGGTAAGATTAAGTGGCATAAAAGTGGGTGATAGAGTGACGAGTACATAAAAAGAAAGCGCGGATGAGCTAATGAAGAGATTCTTCCCGGCAGCAAGGACGAACGTGGCGATAGACGCCAGGGGAGACGTGAGGGAGGAAGAAAAGCAGTTTGAATGGAGCGAAGTGGATGTGGCAGTGAGATCGATAAAAGTGAGTAAGGCACCTGGTATGGATGGTGTGAGTGCTGAGATGTTGCGAGCGATTTGGCGTGCTGTCCCGGTATGGATAAAAAGAATGTATGATGTATGTCTGAATACAGCGTGTTTCCCCCCGGCGTGGAAGACTGCGCGGGTGGTAGTGTTATTGAAGTCTCCCGATAAACCTAGGTCGGACCCTGGGTCTTATAGGCCCATTTGACTGCTGTCCGTGCTGGGGAAAGTGTTGGAGCGAATGACGGTTGGAAGACTCGAGCGAACGATGTGTGGAAGAATGTGTGACGCCCAGTACGGATTCGTAAGGAATCGGTCGACCGAGGATGCATGGAATCGAGTGCATGACTGGGTGAATGGGTCGGAGAGAAAGTATGTGTTAGGAGTGTTCGTGGACTTCAAAGGAGCGTTTGATAACCAAGAGTGGGAATGTGTGATCGAGAAATTGCGTGAGGTTGAATGTGAAGAAATTGAATTATGGAAGAGCTATTTTAGCGGCAGGCGTGTATGCATGATGGGTGCGTGTGACACAGTGTGGAAAGACGTAAAGCGTGGCTGCCCGCAGGGCTCCATCTGTGATCCATTTATATGGAACCTAATAATGGATGAACTGTTGTGGCGGCTGCGTGAGAGTGAATGTAAAGTGGTTGCGTACGCGGATGACTTGTTGTTGGTCGTGGAAGGATAGAGCCGAGCGGAGTTGGAGAGAAAGGGTACTAAGTGGATGAGAATGGTGTACGGATGGGGAGTGAAAGTAGGTGTGAGTGTGTCTGAGAACAAGACTGTGATAATGTTGATGAAAGGTAGTATGGCTGGGACAAGGCCTCTCAATGTACGAGTGAATGATAGATGCGTGAGGTATGCGAGGAGCGTGAAATATCTGGGTGTTTGTGTGAGTAAAAGGATGAACTACAGGTTGCATCTGGAGTGTCTGAGAAAGAAATGTATGAATGTGGTGGGAAAATTAAGACGCGTGTTGAGAAGTGAGTGGGGTTTGCGAAAGAAAGCTGTGACTGTGTTGTACAAAGGTCTGTTCATGTCGTGTGTGATGTATGGAGCGAGTGTATGATATAGAGTGATGAGATTTGATTATGCGAGGGAGCTCATAAATAGGTGCCAGCGAGTGGTGTTGAGTGCGTGTCTGAATGTATGTAGAACGGTCTCCACGGCGGCCATGCAAGTCCTTATGGGTGGCTTGCCGTGGGACCTGGAGTGCGTGAGAAGAGGAGTGTTGTATAAGGTGAGAAAGGGAATTAGTATGAGTGAGTATAATGTAGTGAATGATAGTGACTTGCGTGAGAAAGGTGTGGAAGGATGTATGGAATTGGTGAGTGAAAGGCTGTATGAGATGTGGCAGAATAGATGGAATAAGTGCGAGAAAGGAAGAGTGACGTATGAATTTATAAAGAATGTAAGGTTCGCGGGTGAGTGCCGAGAGTTCGAGCCTAGCTTGAGCCTGGGCTATATCCTGACAGGGCATGGAAGTTTGAATGAATTCCTGTATAAGCGTGGTCTGTCTGAGAGTGAGAGCTGTGCATGCGGAGCGGAGAGAGAGAATTAAAAGCATGTGTTGGTTGAGTGTCCAATGTATGGTGATGTGAGGAACCTGAGTGAGTGGGGTGTGATTGTGCGAGAAAATGGCAGTGTGGATGTGAGTCGCATGTTGGAATGTAAGGAAAAGTATGAAAGTGTTGGTGTGTATGCGAAGATTGTATTTCAGAGAAGGAGGGGCGATGCTGAAAGGAGGATAAGAGAAGCCGATGTTCCCGAGGAACATAGGCCGACCACTGCCTGGGAGGTGTAGGCCTCCGAAAGCTGGGAGTGGTCTCGGCCACGAAGATCCAACCAGTGATCTTGACTGGTACCACGGGAGTCGGGTTGCCCAGGGGGGATTCGTCCCTCGTCCCGGCAATTGAGGTCGGACTCGTGGGGGTAGTGGTTGAAGCCGCATGCTGGTTAGGGGCTCTCGGGCCTCGACGGGTGAGCAGCGTATCTGCTCGGGCACCAGTCCTGCACAGCTGGTAGAGCGTTGGACAGGCGCTCGCCCCAACCGGTGGGTTGCCGAAGAGTCCTACAAACTCGGAGGCGCTACTGGTAGTTCCTGGCCTGCTGGAACGAGCTGATTGGGGCTTATCCCAATTCCGCACCCATGGGGGTCGTGTGATTAAGCTCTCTGAGCAGGTACCGCACGTTAAATCAACCACGGACATCTGTTCCTATCTACTTTCCCCAGGAGGCTACTGACGATTCGACAGTAGTACGGGCATGACGCACCCGGGGCCCCGAGGTCCCTTTCAAGCCAGGATGGGAGGCATCGTGTCTGGGGCTGCATGGCCGCGGGGAGGTTAAGTTGCGTGACCGCAAACGATCCCCCAGGGGCACCTGGCGCAACCTCTGTGGTATATATGTCGCCTTACCCAGGTGATGGAGGCTCTGCCTGAGTGGACATTTTTTTTCCTGCCATACTCGTGGGATATACATGGAAAGAACAAAACTCAAACAAAAACACAAAAACTTGGCTGATACTTTGGTAACGACTAATGCTGGCACGAAAGTAACCGTAACTCTGAACGCCGAAAAAGAGAGAAAAAGAGAATTGCTGTTTGCGCGAAGGGGATCTGTAAGTAGATCACCACCTCCTTCGGGTAGTACCCAAAAAGACACTGAAGAGACGCATGAAGGGAACACAAGGCTGAGTGATTCTGAAAATGAGAAGGATGGATATGAAAGATTAGAACAGAGCACAGGAGTAAATGAAGTAGAGGAGATGATGGAGACAAAGGAACAGCTCGAGACATTCCCCATACAGCACAGATTATTGCAATTATATTGCAGCAACGTTGCAATGTTGCAAGTTGCAATGCAACATTATAAAGACATTGCAGAGATATAAGTGCACAAAATTCCAGCACACTTGTAGCAACATGACATTAATATTTCGGAAATATTGCATGTAATCCAAATTCTATAATTTATATATTGTAATATATATAAATTAACTACAACGTATTTTCATTAATGATTTATTTACATTTATATACCTGTATATGCAACATTAGTTTATGGTTGCAATAACAATGCATTATTGCAAACTCATAACATATTGCAATATTGTTGTAATATTTTGTTGCAATCTTCCAAAAAGCGGACATTTTAACATTGCTGCAATTCAACAGCAATGATGTAGCAATATTTTGCAGTGAAGTTGCAATATTGCAATATTGCGGTGAAAGATTGTTGTAAAGTTTTTGCAATCTATCGGTGCTGTATGGGTCATGTTTAATGATAACAACAAAATAACAAAATCTGCAATAAAATACATATTGTCCAAATGGGCAGTACTAGAAAATAGACTACATAATGTAGTTTTAGAAAAAGAAAAATGGAAAGCTGCTTACCAAGCTGTTGCTGACTTGAGGCCTAAAGGACACTCCTATGCCAGTGTTACGGCAGGAACTCCAAGGACTGCTACAGGTGCTGTAAAAGAAAAAGAAAGGAGGTCAGATACAACGCACAAAGTAGTACTAATTAAACCTATAAAAGAAGACGAAGATGCGAGAACGAATAGTGAAATAAAGAAGGAGGTTATAAAGGAACTGACAAGTACAAATAAAAGGCTGAGGATAAAGGCAATAAGGCAAATGAGAGGAAAAGGAGTAGTGGTGGAGGTGGATGTAAAGAGACGGGGACTTTGTGAAAAGAATAAACCTAACAACAAAGAAATTGAAAGTAGAGGAGCCAAGGAAAATAAATCCTACTCTTATAATTTATGACGTAGACAGGGAATATAAGTTTGAAGATCTCAAAGAAGATTTCATACTTAAAAACTGTGACGATCCGGATCCAATCGAAATAGAAGAATACAAAAAGGATTGTGTGGGAGTAACTATGACTCTCTCGGTCCTCAAAGCAAACACGCTGCGATGGTACTTAGAGAGAGTCGTGGTTGGTTCGTTGATGCGCCAACGAAGTCCTCTAGTAAGGACTTCAGCCTCTCACGTCCAAGTTGTACCTCCAACCTCCTTGTGGTGCTCCCGGAAACGGCCTACTTGAAAAGTTTAAACTCGGTAGGTGTCGACTAAGAGTGTGTACAGCGAAGTGCCGCCCCTAAAGGCTTCGGGGGGGGCCCTGCGCCTACGGTCATGGTGAGTTGTGGGGCTAAGAAAGACCGGGGTTTTGTTTTAAACCAAAATTTTTTTAATTTGCATTTTTTTACCAGGTTTTTTACTTGCATTCCCTTTAATAAATCCTTTTTAAATTTTAATATTTTCCAATTTTTTTCAAATTTAATAGAATTTTGGGATTACTTTTCTTTTTCCCAAAATTAAGTCTTTGGGGGGGGGCCCCCCAAATTTGGGCTTGGAATTTTGGTACTTAAACCTTTTGAAATTTATTTTTTTTTTAAATTTTTTCTTTTTCAGTTGCCTTTGGGCAATTTGGGTTTTTTATTGCAAATTTTTTGTTGGAATTTTTGGGAATGTCTCGAGCTTTTCCCTTTTCCCCATCATCTCCTCTACTTTTTTTACTCCTTGTCTGTTCTAATCTTTCATATCCATCCTTCTTTTTTTCCCAAAAATAAATCAGCCTTGTTTTTCCCCCCTTCATGGTCTCTTCAGTGTTTTTTTGGGTACTACCCAAAAGGGAGGGGGTGATCTATTCAGACCCCCTTCGCGAAAACACCAAATTCTCTTTTCCCTTTTTCGGCTTTTCAATTTTGGGTTAAACTTGTGGCCAGCATTATCGTTCCCAAAAGGATCACCCAAAGTTTTTTTGTTTTTTTTTGGGGTTTTTTCTTTCCATGTATATCCCGGGGTTTGGCAGGAAAAAAAAATGCCCCCCCTCGGGCAGAGCCTCCATCACCGGGGTTTAAGGCGCCCTTTTATACCCCCGGTTTTTCCCCCGGGTTTCCCCTTTGGGGGATCGTTTGCGGTCGCGCAAAGAACCCCCCCGCGGCCATGCCCGCCCCCGACACGATCCCCCCATTTCCTTTGGGTTTAAAGGGACCCTTGGGCCCCGGGTGCGTCATTCCCGTACTATGTCAAAAGTCAACCTCCTGGGGGGGAAATGATAGAAAAAGATGTCCTGGTTGATTTAAAAGTGCGGGACCTGCCCCAAGAGCCCTTTAAACACACGACCCCCCTGGGTGCGGAATTGGAAAGGGCCCCAAACAGTCGTTCCCGCAGGCCAGGGAAATACCAGTGCGCCTCCCCGGGTTTTTAGGCCTTTTTCGGCAACACACCGGTTTTTGGGAAGCGCCGGGGCCCAACCCTCTTCCCTTGCAGGACTGGTGCCCCAGCAGATTCCCCTGCCCCACCCCTCGAGGGCCCCAGAGCCCCTAACCAGGGATGCGGCTTCAACCAAATACCCCCACGAGTCCGCCCCCAAATTTTCCCGGGGCGAGGGACGAAACCCCCTGGGCCAAACCCCACTCCCGTGGTACCAATCAAAATCACTGGGTTTGGGTTTCGTGGCCGAGACCACTCCCAGCTTTGGAGGCCCACACCCCCAGGGGAGTGGTCGGCCCTTTTTTCCTCGGGGAAAATCGGGTTCTCTTTTCCTCCCTTTTAGCACGCCCCCCTTCTTAAAAAACAAAATTTTTTTTTTTTCGCCCCAAAAAACACACCAACCCCTTTTAACCTTTTTCCTTTAAATTTCCCAAAATGCGACTCAATCCCCCCAATGGGCCCTTTCTTTGCAAAAAATCACACCCCACTATCAGGTTTTCCCCACATCACCCTACATTTGGGCACTAAAACCCAAAACATGCTTTTTTTTCTCTCTCCCGCCCGCATGCCCACTCCAAAAATCAGACAGACCACGCTTATCCCGGAATTCATTCAAAATTCCCTGCCCTGTCCCGGATAAAAGCCCGGCTCAAAAGGCCGAACTCTCGGGACTTACCCCCGAACCTTTCATTCTTTATAAATTTTATAAAGTCACCCCTTCCTTTTTTCGAAATTATTCCCTTTATTCCCCATCCCCTACCGCCTTTTACTCACCAATTTCCCTACATCCTTCCCCCCTTTCTCACGCAAGTCCTATCATTCACCTTTCATTATACTCACTCATACTAATTCCCCCTTTTTCACCTTTACAACACTCCTCTTCTCCGCAAACCCCGGGCCCACGGGAACCACCCAAAGGACTTGCATGGGCCCCCCGTGGAACCCTTTTTTACATAATTTTTACCCCGCCCTCAACACCCCCGGGTGGCACCCCATTTTTGAGCTCCCTCGCATATTTAAATCTAAACACTTTAAAACCCTAAAACTCGCTCCAACACACACACACATGAACAACCTTTACAACACAGTCCCCAGCTTTCTTTTGCAAACCCCACTCCCCTTCTCAACAGCGTCTTTAAATTTTTCCCCCCAAAATTCATACATTTCTTTCTCAGACACTCCAATTCAACCTGTAGTTCATCCTTTTCCACACAAAAAAACCCAATATTTACCTCCTCGCATACCTCACCAAACTATCATTCACTGTACGGGGGGGGCCCCCCCCCAGCCATACTACCTTTCACAAAATCATCACATCGGGTTTTCCCCAAAAACCACACCCACTTTCACTCCCCATTCGTACACCACTCATCCCCTTAGTACCCTTTTTCTCCAACTCCGCTCGGCTCGTCCTTTCCCCCACCAAAAAACAAGGCACCGCGTACGCAACCACGTTTTCATTACTTCACGCAGGGCCGGGCCCCAAAACGGGTTTATCCCTTATTTGGTTTCCCTATAAAGGATCCCCAAAATGGAGCCCGGGGGCAGCCACCTTTTTGTCCTTTCCACACGGTCACACCCCCATCATGTACACCCTGCCGCCAAAAAAGCTCTTCCATAATTCAATTTTTTCACATTCAAACCCACCAATTTCTCGATCAACATTCCCACCAGGTTTTTCAAACGCTCCTTTGAAGCCACGAAAAACCCTTAAAATACTTTCTCTCCGACCCATTCACCCAGTCATGCACTCGATTTCCCCTTCATCCCGGTCGACCGATTCCTTACAATCCGTACTGGGCGTCACACATTTTTTCCACCCTCGTTCGCCGAGTCTTCCCAAACCTCATTCGCTCCAACACTTTCCCAGCACGGACAAACAAGTCAAATGGGCCATAAACCCAGGGTTTGACCTAGGTTTTTTTGGGGGACTTCCAAAAAACCTACCACCCGCGCTTTTTCCCCCCCGGGGGGAAAAAACGTTTATTCAGACAACATCAACATTCCCTTTTTATCCATCCGGGACGCACGCCCAAAACGCTCGCAAAATCTCAGCACTCACAAACCAAACCATACCAGGGGCCTTAAACCCCCTTTTATCGATCCCCCCACTGCCACACCTTCGCTCCATTCAAAAATGCTTTTTTTCCTCCCTCACGTTCCCCCGGGGTCTATCGCCACGTTCGTCCTTGCGCCGGGGGAAAAATCTCTTCATTTTTGGCACAGTCTTTCCTTTTCGGTGCATTGCCGCATCATGTGCCCAAATGCGAAGCACTTGTGGCACCTCAGCACACTGAAAAACTCTTTCACCCTAAAGGCCTTCCAATGCACAAACACTCTGTCCGTCACTACAGAGCACATTTCTTATTGCACTCGTAACTTCTAATATCACATTTCCGCAGGTTGCATCTTTCTTCGCATTCCTACTCACAACACGCACACGTTCCATAAATACTCTCTCATCCACTCGCCCTTTCAAGCTCCTCTCATACATTTCTCTCATTAACACTTCACTCGCCATATCATTCGGCACATCGTACAAGATGATCTTTGGGCCTATCTTGCGAGGCAGCTCAACCTTTAGGCCAGCATTCTTAAACTGACCACACTCTCTTATTCTTTTCAACTCACTCTCGCTCATGGGGTTTTTTTTTTTTTTTCACACGCACATTCAGTGACTTGCTCACATGCTTCATCATTCTCTCCTTTACTTCCTCACTTGTCACACTCGCACTTGCATCATCCGCTCTCACTATTACCGCATAACTCTTCTCTTTCGTTTTCACTTGTTTTCACATTCACTTCCTGTACCTTTTCAATCACGCTCTTTTCAAACATTTTTCGCACTCACGCTCGCATAGCTCATTCCACTTCCGCCGTAGGCTATAATCCCGACTCGCTCGATGCATACACTCATCCAGTTTCCCCTGTATTCTCTCATTTTTGCACAACATTTTCATCATCTGTTCCTCATATTCTCCCACAATGTCCAGTATTTTCTCACTCGCACTCTTTGAAATTTTGTTCGTCTCCGTAAACAGGAATTTACGGAGTCTCGCAACAATTACTCTCATACACGCTATCTCACTCACTTCCGCAACGCTCTCATTCTCTCCCTCATTCATTAATCAAGAACGAAAGTTAGAGGTTCGAAGGCGATCAGATACCGCCCTAGTTCTAACCATAAACGATGCCAGCTAGCGATCCGCCGAAGTTCCTCCGATGA
>NW_028189789.1:0-11330 GCF_048542155.1 Nylanderia fulva | reverse complement strand
AAAATCTGTCCCCCCCCCTGGATTTTAGAAACGACTGTAAATATGAAAAAACGTTTTAGACGAAAGTTGTAGGGTTCGAAGCGAGACATAAGAAGATACTATTGGTTTGTTCTTAGGCTGCGTTGTTAAGGTCACATAAAGGTCATCGCCATTTTTTTAAATGGAATTACAATAATTGTTTTATGTACGTAAATTCCTTGTAACATTCTGCATAAAAAGTTAGTACATTTATACCCTAGCTAGTTGACGACACCATATGTTCAAAAAACGATTATTATGACACTCCAAAAGTAAATAAGGAAATTCTTCTTTTAAATAGCCATTATCATTCATCGAATATGCAAACAATCAAGATATAATACATTCAGTTTCTCTGAACAGTTTCATAAACAGTCAAGAAATAATGCTTGCAACATTTATTCATATGGTAGTTACACGATAGTATTGATTGCAGAATTGGCTATTGCAGAGAAACACCATCAATTCTTTCTAGCAAATATTTCACTTATTTCACAATGCTCTGACATATGTGAGATTTACTTTTCAAAATAGTACAGTACAACATTGTTTATATATATTCTTATTGTTTCACAGGCAGCATACAAGAAACATCGATATGCAATATTATATAAATATATTTTAATCTACATTATTTTAACAGTCATATTTAAGATATGCATTATGTGAGATGGTACAGACATACTAGACAATGTAAGCAATTTGTGTAAGCAATTAGGAATTCATCATTAAGAAGGTGAAAGAGGACGAAAGAGGGTGAAAGAGGACAAAAGAGAGTGAAAGAGGGTGAGAAAGAATGAAAGAGGGTTAGAGAGGACGAAAGAGAGTGAAAGAGGACGAAAGAGGGTGAGAGGGAATAAAAGAGGGTGAAAGAAGACGAAACAGGGTGAAAGAGGGTGAAAGACATATTATATATATATAATCCTGATGACGTCAGCGGACGGGACAGAGAAGAAGAAGACGACGTTACTTCATTTTTCATAAAAAACGTCACTTTTGACCGCTTGTATCTCCAGAACGGCTTGACCGATTTTATTTCTTCTTGGCTCAAATTACTCTTGGCGATGCCGCCTTTCAGGTTATATTACGTGCAATTTAAAATTTTTTATATTTTAGTAGTTCTACTCCCCCAAAGATGGACTTTGATGGTGCAGAATAAGAGACTTGTAGTGTCTTTTTTAAGGTCTTTTAGGGTTTGAACATGGCCGGAGACACTACCGCGTCTCCTGAAAGAAAGAAAAAGAGAGAGAGAGAGGAGAGAGAGAGAGAAAATATAATTATGATATTTAAAATAAAATCGTAGTTAAGATAAAGATTTCTGATAGAAGAGATATTAGATGAAAACGATACATCTAATGCAATTTACTTCTCTGCGCTTGTGTTTATTTATGAAATGTGTATTCACAAGATATTACTAGTTGTCAAGTATAATATATGTAATCCTTTTATAAAAAAATTATATAAATTATTTAAAATCACTATATTTTACTTACAAACTATCTGTCATTGCTATATAGAATTAATTTTAATATTTTTTTCAATTAAAAAGACAGGAATATAAGTAAACATTTGAGACATTTGAGATACAAAAATATTGTGGAGCTCTTAAGGAAACGGGAGGGCCCTCTTTTTGTAATATTCCAAGAAATTAATCTTGAAAAATTACGAAAATTTCAATGCAACAGACTCAGTTTTATATATATTATTAGATCAATGCAAAATAATAATGTTACAGAAGTTGTAATTGTATAAAATATTGTTTTAAAAGTTAATCAGAAAAAGCATATAATTGTTCTGTTTTAGGACAATTATTTAAATAATTAGTATCAAAATTAATTTTACTGATTTATTTTTTTTTTACAATTTGATGAATATAAATGTTATGTAAAAAGTAGAAGGATAAAACATTAAATATGTATGTTGTGTTCCCGCTTGGAAAAGGGGTTCAATAAGTAACTGCCACGTATACACTAAATTTACAATCGCTTTATTTCCTGTGGTTCGTATAACTCAGCTATCTGTGTGTGTGTTTCTTACGCTGTGCCCGAGAGGATACAAGAGAGCGAATCCGCCGATACGCGTGTATATATACATCGCACATTGTCACCCCCGCCATACCACTTGCTCTCCTATCCTAAACGCGATGTCATGCTTACGCGCTTATTTTGAAAAGACATGTAACTATGTAACACTCTTCCCTCTCTTAAGGAAAAAAATCATAACCACAACAAAAAAAAAATCTACATGTATATGTGTTAATGACGTTGTTCTCTTTTTTTTTTATTTATGAACTTGATTCCCCATAACGCGTTGGAACTTTCTTTTCCCGCACTGATCTCCGTGGTGTATTATCCACCTTTATTGGCGCTGGGGTTTCTTTTACCATTCTCGCATTCTTGTCTACATTTACATTTTTCGAATTAATAACAGGTGTTTGATTTACATTTGGGGTTTCGTAGTCGAACATATCGTCGCTCATATTATACGTATCTCTAATTGGACACTCGCCTATTTCTGAATTTGATTAATGTGTCTTTTCCAACATTTACCATTATCTAAACGAATGATATAATGTGCATGACCGAGTCTTTGTTGCACGTTACCGAAAATCCATTTTTGTTTGCCGTAATAATTCTGGCATTCTACTCGTTCGCCGATATGTACTTCGCGAATCTTATCGTACGGTTTAGTCTCGCAATTATTGCTTGTATCACTTTGTGTTGGCAACAATAAATTTAATCGAGTCCGCAAATTACGCTTTAGCATTTTCTCTGCTGGAGATTCACCCAACGACACATGAGGCAGATTTCTGTAATGTAATAGAATTTGGTACAAAGCTATCTGTAAATCTTCTGTACTTGCCGAAAGACTATTGAATTTTTTTCTTAACATCTGCTTGAAGGTTTGGACGAATCTCTCCGCTTGCCCATTTGTCGCTGTATGAAATGGTGCTGTAGTTTTGTGTATTACTCCATTACATTTAAGAAAGTTTTTGAACTCGCTAGATACAAAATATCGACCATTGTCTGACACTACCACCTCCGGTATGCCAAACGTTGAAAAAATTTGTCTACAGCATTTGATCGTTGTATTACTTGTAATATTTTTCGTAATGAGCACCTCTGGCCACTTTGAAAACGCGTCTACTAACACAAAAAAGTAATGTCCCATAAAGGGGCCTGCGTAATCAATATGTACTCTTTGGAACGCTCGCTCTGCTGGCTTCCACGTAAGTGTTTGTGTTTTCGGCGGATCGTTTCGAATTAAATTACAATTTTCGCAGTTTCTAGCTACATTCTCTAAATCATTGTCGATACCCGGCCACCAACAATATCTTCTAGCCATTGCCTTCATTTTTATAATGCCGAAGTGTTCCTCATGCAACTCTTGCAAAATTTTCTTTCGTAATTTCCGCGGCACCAAAACTCTACCGTCTCGTAAAATCGCGCCACGTTGGCAACTAAATTCAGCAAGTGGAACATTGAATCTTTCTTTCGGCTTCAGTTCTTTGCCTGATTGTAACGCCCGCGATAACTTTTGTAATTCTGTATCTTTTTCCGTTTCCGCTGCTAATTCTGTAAATGTGACTGGAAAAGATTCTATTAATTTAATTTCGTATTCATCTACTACGTCGTATTCGAAATCGTCCTCTGACTGAATTGGTAACCGCGACAATCCATCTGCATTACTATGTAATTTCGTATTTTTATACTTGATGTTGTAATTGAATGCTTGTAAGAAAATTTTGTAATGTTGCATGCGCATCGCGCTATGTACCGGCAATGATTTGTTTGGTGCTAATATTTGTGTAAGTGGACGGTGGTCTGTGTAAAGTGTAAAACGATTTCCGTATAAATACTGATAGAATTTTTTTATCGCGAAAATAATTGCATACGCTTCTTTATCGATCTGTGCATACTTCTGCTGTGTTCGAGACAACGATTGCGAAGCATACTGGATTACCCGCTCTGATCCATCTGGGTGCTTTTGCGAAAGGACCGCTCCTACTCCGTACATGCTTGCATCACATGCTACGATTAATGGGTGTTTGGGATTGTAATGCGCCAAAACTTTATTACTCGTAAATTCTCTTTTCGCCGCTAAGAAAGCTGCTTCGCACTCCTGTGTCCATCTGAAACTCACAGCTTTGCCGCCCTCTTTTGTAACAACGTATGTAATGGCGTAAGTATTCCACTTAAGTTTTGAATGAACCGTCCGTAATAATTAATTAATCCTAAAAACGCACGCAATTCCGTTATATTTTTCGGCCGAGGCATTTTCTCAATGGCTTCCATTTTCCTTTTTTCTTTATGAATTCCGTTTTTATCAATGTAATAACCGCAATAATGTATCCCTTCTTTCAAAAATTCGCTTTTCTCCTTATTAATTTGTATATTTAATTTCGCTAAACGTGTAAGTACTTCCTTAAGTCGTTCCAGATGCACTTGGTCGTTCGGACCTGTAATTTTGATATCATCTAAGAAAACAGAGACGCCCGGAATGCCCTTCAGTACAGTTTCGATTTCTTTCTGCCAGATTGCCGGCGCCGAAGCGATCCCGTATAATAAACGCGTACATTTGTATAATCCCCGGTGTGTGTTTAGGGTTAATAACTCTCTATCCGCGGGATGAATTTCCATTTGTAAATAGGCCTGCTTCAAATCTATCTTTGAAAATTTTTGGCCTCCCGATAGAGTACTAAAAAGTTCGTCTACTGTAGGTAACGGATATTCATTTACTAGTAATTGTTTGTTTACCGTCACGCTAAAATCGCCGCAGAGCCTCACCGAATTGTCTTTCTTTAAGACTGGCACGACCGGCGTCGCCCATTCTGCCGCGCTCGTTTCTTGTAAAACTCCTTCTTTAACGAGTCTATCGATCTCCCGATCTACTAAAGGTATTATTTTGAATGGTACTTTCCTTGCTTTAAGAAAAATTGGTTTCGCGTTCTCTTTTAGGATAAGTCGCGCTTGTATTCCTTTGATTTTTGTGCTTGAAGGATCCAATTCGTTTTTGTAATCGCGCAGAATTTTATGTAATTCCGTTCCTGTATTTGAATTTAACGTAAATACTGTGTCGGTCAATTGTACGCCTAACTGACGAATCCACTCCCGTCCCATGAGTGGTTCTCTATCCATGACTGTAATGTACATATTTAATGACTTGATAATTCCTTTGTAACGTACTTGTACTTTTACGTAACCTACAACCGTAATTGTTGTTTTGCAAAATGTAAATAATTTCAAATCTGTGTTCTCTATTTGTGCATCCGGAAACCAACGCTCAAGAAAATATTTACTAACAATTGTAACCGCCGCTCCGCTGTCTATTTCGAAACGCACGTTTTTCTCGTTTATATCTACGGAAATAAAATACCTATCTCTATGCTTAATATGTTCCGTACTCATCCATAAAATGTCGCTTAGTTGATGCGCCTTTGCTCTATTCTTTCTCATGCATACTTTTGCTAAATGGCCTTTAATGCTGCAATTTGAACACACGATTTCTCTATTCAATGTACATTTTGAAGCTAAATGCTTACCTCCGCATCTATAACATGTAACGCTATTTATACCGCTTGTATTATTATAATTTGGAACGTCCTGTATGGCACGCTTTGCTTTCTGGAAAACAGCTGGTCTGTTTACTGTTGGCTTCTTGTGTTGTGACCGTTTGTCCTTCTTCCCCATTGCTGCTTCTTTCTGGCCCACGTAGTCCACGGATGATATTCCCGCTGCCTGAATTTGGTTTACATCCTTCTCCGTCAATTCCATTGAAAGGGCAATTTCGACTGCCTTGTCGAAAGTTATATCCTTTGTCTCCAATAACCTTGCTTGTGTACGCCGGCTTGTAAGCCCGAAAACAAATTGATTCCGCAACGCCGTTTTTAAGTATCCTCCAAAATTACAATTTATGCTCATCTTATGTAATGCTGCTACGTACTGGTGTATGCTCTCTCCGTCGGACTGCTTCCTTTGGTGGAATCGATAATTTTCCGCTATTTCAAGCGGTGCAGGGGCGTAAAAATCCTGCAAATGTGATGCGACTGTGTTGTACGTCTGCGTGTACGGGTCGAGAGGTGCTAACTTGTCGCATAATATATCGAAAGATTTACTTCCGATGAAATGTAGTAGGTACGCCACTTTCTGTGGTTCCGGAACCTTGAACACTGTAACGGCTCCCTCAAAACGTTTTAGCCAACGCTTCCAATTTGTAACGGCAGGATCGAAAGCTTCTATTGCGAAACTTCCATGCACGATTGCTTCAGCCATGGCAGAATCCGCAGTACCGAGTTGTGGTCCGCAAAAAAAAAAAAAAAATACTCGGCACTCACTGTAACACGTACGTGTCCTTCTTTGCAGGGTAATGTACTCTTCTCTCAACTTCCTGTGCGGTATCCCATCCTCGTCGCCAACTGTTGTGTTCCCGCTTGGAAAAGGGGTTCAATAAGTAACTGCCACGTATACACTAAATTTACAATCGCTTTATTTCCTGTGGTTCGTATAACTCAGCTATCTGTGTGTGTGTTTCTTACGCTGTGCCCGAGAGGATACAAGAGAGCGAATCCGCCGATACGCGTGTATATATACATCGCACATTGTCACCCCCGCCATACCACTTGCTCTCCTATCCTAAACGCGATGTCATGCTTACGCGCTTATTTTGAAAAGACATGTAACTATGTAACAATGTAGATAATAGGAATTGTAAAAATATATTTCTATGTATAGTCACAAAAAAGTATTCTTATATATTTGTTTAAAGCAAATTGAAATATATTTAGTAAAATAATAATTGAACAATAAACGTATGAGCTTATACATGTATATTATATATATAAAAACACAAACCTAATACATATATGTATAATAGTATGTTGCACTTGTAATCATGAATACATATTATCATTAAAATTATAATAAATAACTACACAGTACTGCTACTCTACATATATTATCAATAAAAGAATTAAAATAAATAACTTTACAAGTATTGCTTCTATACATATAATATAAATATATGAAGAAATCAAAATAAAAAACTTGTGTAGCTTTTGCTTTCTTTTTTATAAAATTCTCGCAATGTAACTTAACTTTTAGCTTAACGTGTTATATAATTAATTTCACATATTGCACTTGTAATCATGAATACATATTATCAATAAAAATTATAATAAATAACTACACAGTACTGCTACTCTACATATAATATAAATATGTGAAAAAATCAAAATAAATAGCTTGCGCAGTGCAGCTTTTCTAACTTTCTTTTTTATAAAATTCTCGCAATGTAACTTAACTTTTAGCTTAATGTGTCATATAATTAATTTCACATATTGCACTTGTAATCATGAATATATATTATCAATAAAAGAATTGTAATAACTACACAGTACTGCTACTGTACATACAATATAAATATATGAAGAAATCAAAATAAATGACTTTGCGCAGTGCAACTTCTCTAACTTCTTTTTTTATAAAATTCTCACAACGTAACTTAATTTTTAGTTCAATGTGATAAAATAATAAAAATTAGGTATTCTACTTATTTTTTGCATTTGCTTAAATACAAGTAATCTACGTATTATTTTTGAATAAAAAATTAAAATATTTCCGATTTGACTAAATAAATATTTTCTGAAAAAATATTTTCATATTCATTTAGTGACGCTTAAATTTGCCAGATATATAGTTATGGATCCACGTTTTAATTTGAGCAACGGATCGATTAAATAAGCACTTATTTTTTTCTTTTATACAGGAAATTTTTTTGTTAGATGGCAGCTGTGAAGTGGTAATTTCTTTTTGAAATTCTTTCAATATTGTATTACGTTCTTCTTCCGTCCAACGTCTTCGTTTTGTTATACCAAATAGAGATGCTACAAAATAAATTAATTATCTATGAATCAGAATAAATATTTCTATATAAAAAGCAATAATTTACTTAAATTTTATTTAAATGTATTTTTATTTAAATTACTAGTAGAATAAAATTACTTTAAAATTCTCTTCAGAGTACTGACAAACTTTCATTAATAAGAAAATATTAAAATTATAACGTCATAATTATAAGAATAAAAAGAAATAGGAATGCAAAAATAAAATAATATAAAATAATATAAAATAATATAAAAAATACAAATAATATAAATAAATATATAACTAAATTAAGCTAATGTGTGTGGAACCTTTATCATTTATCATTATTATTTTTTAATTAAATATTGTTATTATGTACATTAAAATTCTATCAAAAAATGCATTATAAATAAAAGCTTAATATATTAATATACTTTGACATAGTCACATAAAAATATAATACTAAATAATATTTAAAAGAAAATCCACTCTGACTTGATAAGTTTATAAAAACTGAATACAATATGTGAAAATGAGAAAATAAACTTACTACTGCCACGTTTCTTTATTTTTGGGGAATAAGTTTCGTCAGAATCATTGTCATTATTCACTATAGTATGGTTTTGATGCACGATTTTCTTTTTTACAGATTTTTGTTGTTCATCTGTTACGCTAAGAAATTTCGGTAATTTCCTTTCTGTTCGTAATAAAGAAGGCTTACGTGAATTTATCATACATGTTTCGGCATCGTTTTCCGATTCTGCACTCGAAGTATCTTTGTTTGTTTCTTGCATCTCTTCCTTTTCTGTTAATAATAACACAATATTATGATAATTATTATATATGTATATATATATGTAACCAATTCTTGAAACTAAGGGCTAATATATACTACAACCGCGGACGTCGATGCATAAAAATTGAATAAAGCAGAATGAACACAATAATGAAACGTATTCTCAATTTGAATCCATTTCAATGAATATATCATATTCATACTTTGATTTAATAGGTTCCAAACGTAACGTTTCATTGTTGCATTCATTATTACTACTTTTATTTCTACACAGACATCCATGATCGTGGCACACATTAGCCTTAATTTCATAAGTTTTGGTTTATACGGACTTTTGTCTGATTTTTTCTTCTAATTAAATAGATATATTAAGAATGCAGAAAAGTTTAAAAAAGGAATACAATAATTAATATATTTTATACAAAAATTAATATATAAAAAGTACTTGTGGCATATATATAATAAGATAAATAGTGTATATACCTGAATCACTATTATTAGATTGCTGTTGCTCATTTTCATCTAATGCTGCTTCAAGAAATTTCGTCATACGAACTATCTCTACAGCTGCTATTGACTGTCGATAATGGCGTTTATGAATTTTCTCGTGATGTCCCATAAAGTTCGCCAAATCATCCACTTCATTGTCAGATAAATTTAACGTAATGCATGTTGTAGCAATATGTTTACGTAATTCAGTACCTCTTAAAAAATGTGGTATTTGTGCATCACATTTTTTAGAAAAATATCGCATAAGGATACACGCTCTTAAATATTTGAAATGACGTTTGGTACTACTAGGTATGCCAAACACATACGGATTTTTCTCAGGAACATTTGCATCCTTTCGCTGGTTCAAAATTAGTTCAACACATTGAACTAATACCATGTCTAAAATCACAGGCACTGTACGTCTCAATTTTCCACGAATTAAGAATCTTACGTATTTATCAGCAACCTATATACAAAAGTTATATATGGATTATTATTTTGCATCATATACCATATTGTGTGTAATTTAATTATAATATTTGTAAACAAATAATATTTATACATAATATTTATAAATAAATTTATCATATTTAATACTTTGTGTAACATCATCTTTCCTCAAAACTGGGAATAAAAATTTTCTTACTGTCTCAATTGCACATTCATGAATTCTGCCCATCAAAGCACGTCCTAAAACTTGTACATTTCTGCCTTTCGAATTTCCTACACATTCTTTAAAATGATGCCTGATATTATTTTTAGTGAACCATCCTTTACACTTTGCGCAACTTATAAAATCTTGTACTGTTTTGCAACTATTTTTGGCAGGCCTTCGACAAACAATTAATTCTCCCGTATTTAAGAAAGGATCCGTATTATGTATGAAATTCCTTTTTTTTCTAATAGACTCTATAATTTGTTTTCTTTCTAAATTACCTGCAATGAGAATATTAAGTAATGTATATATAATGTAAATAATGTATATATAATGTAAATAATGTATATATAATGTAAATATATTAATAAAAATTATAACATATTAATATATTATATTTAACAAATAATCAATATTTATAAAAAAATATACTATAAACTTAAATAATTATACAGAATTGAAAAATATGATCACCTTTTGGTAATAATACAAATTTCTTTACTTCAGGTTCCAATTTATGCACGTTTTCTAAAGGACGTGCAATTTTACTCTGAAACTTTTTGCAATAGTAGATAAATTTTTTTTTTGATGTCCCTTAGGTTGAGAAAATGGAACATATAAATTGTCTTCTCTACAACCAAATGTATTGATAGAAGAAAGATCTATCAGTGATTCTGAAGAATTTTTATCATTAGTTGCAGATACTTTATTGCGGAAGCTTTCATGTTCCGTAATTTCTTTGTCAATTGTAATTTCCAATGCTGAAGGTAAATATTCCAAAATACTTAATGAGTTTGCAAAAGCAATATTGTCATTAATATCATCACGGGAAATCATATTATCCTAAAAAAATCATAAAAATGAAAAGGTCAGGCCATGTTCAAAAGAAGGTACTCAAAAATTTAAACGATCTAATAATAAATTATCACGAAAAGTAACTGATATGTTATTCAAGGTGCCAGTTCAAAGTGAACATACGTAAAGTGTATATTATCTAAATTTAGTAATAATATATTACCATGAAAAGTAACTGTGATATTTTATTCAAGGTGCAAGTTCACATTGAACATACATACATATAAGTAAAACTGATTACAATTTGATTCTAGAAAATAAGTGCGATATGTTATTCTTGGTGCACAAAATATAATAGTCGTTTATAGAGATTTGATTTGAAATTCATACTAGCCCGTACAATGAAAAATAATTGCTCGTAATTCCAGAGTACCAATTTGTTAATGACTCAGAAAAATAACATGGCGGCCTGCTCTCAAAAACTATGATGTTTCTCGATGTCCATTTAGAAATAATGTCGAAGCTCTTACAGAATAATTACTACAACATTTGAAGTACGAAAAGTATTACATTAGAAGAAGATTAGATTAGAATAAGGATTCCACGTATTTTTAAAAGCTCTACACACAACAAAGTGAATATACAAAACTATATACAAATACCTTTTTCTTCTGTGTTTCTGAAGAAAATTGTAAGTCAAATGAAACCTTGC
>NW_028189788.1:0-11358 GCF_048542155.1 Nylanderia fulva | reverse complement strand
GAATCGACCCGGACCTTTTTCCTTTCCGGGCGAGCTTTTCCCCAACGGCTTTTCAGATTTTTTCGTTTTAAATTTTTTTTCTCTGTTTATTATATATTAATGTTGGAAAAACAAACCCCTTTTAAGCCAGCGTTTTTAATTAAGAGTTTAAAAGCCTGTAAAAAATATAAATTTGAAAACGGGTACCCGTTACAACCCTGCGGGCCCCGTCACCGCCGCCTTGAGGCTTGGCCCCAAGGGCGCCCCAAACACAAAATCTAACTGATACAGGGCACCCACCCCAGGGGGCCCCACTACAAAACCCCAGAGGCCCCCACAAACGAGCCGGCGTTACCCCCCAACCCCACACCCGAGGTTAGAGTGGGGAACCCCGGGCAGGGTATATAAGCCGGCTCGAGGGATGAGCCGGCCCCACCCTTTCGGCCCCTCCTAGCCGGGGAAAACGGGCTTTCGGGTTGGGCCCCCCCAGGTTTTTTCTCTTTTTCTGGCCCCCTCCCTTTAGTAGGGGCAAGGGGTTTTCTCGTTTTTACGCCGGGTTAGGGGGGGTTTCCGGTTTTTTCCTGCCATAACCGGGTGAGGGGTTTTCGTCATTACGCCGGGGTTTCCCGGTTTTTCCCGGTCTCTTCCTGTTACACCCGGGGGGCAAGGGTTTTTTCTCGTTTTAGGGGCCGGGTTTCCCGGGTTTCCCCGGTCTCTTCCGCTACACGCCGGGCAACGGGTTTTCGTTGTTACGCCGGGTTTTCCCGGGTTTTCCGGTCTCTTTCCTGCAAAAAACGCCGGGAAAACGGCTACCCCGACGCCCGATGCGTTGGGCTACCCAATCTTCGCAACATCCGCATACCAAGCCACGGGCCGATTCCCCAAGCTGTCCGCCCAATACCCCCAAGGGTATGAGAGACAGTAAAAGGACGACCCCGGGACGCAACAACCCCCCAAAGAGCCCTTCCAAAAAAGTACGCCACCGAGGCCTGACCATGATGCGGCGCCCCGGGGGAATTCACCCCAGAAAAACGGGAAACGTCTACGAAAAACAGGGATCCGGATACCAAATTTGTAATCCGTCGGGGACGTGTAGGTGGGGGATTGAGCATCCGACCAACCGTTTGGCCCGACCACTCGACGCCGTCTAGGGGGGGGGTGTGTAACGGCGTAGCCTTTACAAACGCCTCGCGGGCCGATCACCCGCCCCCCCCACTTGAGGCTAGGGCCCCAAGGCGCCCCAAAGAAAAAACAAAACTGTACACGGGTCACCCTACCCCAGGGGCGCCCAAAATAAACCCCCCAAGGCGCCCCACTAACCCGGCCCGTTCCCCCCCACCCCCCCCACCCCTCGAGGTAGAGGGGGGGAAACCCCCGGCAGGGGTAAAAGCGGCTCGACGGATGAGCCGGCCACCAGTCCTGTTCCGGACCTCCTACCAGGAACGGGCTTCTGTTGTTACGCCGGGTTTCCCCGGTTTTCGGCCTCCACCTTTAGTATGGGGCAAGGGGTTTTTCCCGTTGTTACGCCCGGGTTTTCCCGGGTTTTCCGGTCTTTTCCCTGTTACACCCCAACGGGTTTTTTTCTCTTTTGTTTACGCCGGGGGTTTCCCGGTTTTTCCGGGTTCTTCCTGCCACCCGCCGGGAAGGGTTTCTCGTTTTTTAGGGCGGGTTTCCCCCGGTTTCCCCCCGGTCTTTCCTGCTACACGCCGGGCACGGGTTTCCTTTTTACGCCCGGGTTTCCCGGTTTCCGGTCTCTTCTGTACCGCCGGAAAGGGTTTTCCCGTTTTTTCCGGGGGTTTCCCGGTTTTTCCGGGGGTCTCTTCTGTTAAACGCCGGCAACGGGTTTCTCGTTTTTAGCCGGGTTTCCGGTTTCCCTCTTTTTCCCTCTCCCCGGGCCGGGTTTCTCTTTGTTACGGGGTTTTTCCCGGGTTTTCCGGTCTCTTCCTGCATACACCCGGGGACGGTTCTCGTATTCCCGCCGGGTTTTTCCCGGTTTCCGGTTTTTCCTCCCAAGGGCTACGCCCCCTTTTACCCCCGTATCTCAAAGTTCCGGGAAATTTTGTAAATTTTTTCCGGACCCCGTACGGGTTTAGCCTCCTTTTTTTTTTTATCCCGAATAGTCAAAATTTTTCTCTTTTAGGGCTTTATGCAACAAAATTTCGTTTTCCCAAATAGTAAAGTTTCTCATTTGGGCTTTATCCAAAAATCATTTTTTTTTATTTTTTTTTTTTGAATAAACCAAAAGATTGTTAATAAGGAATAGCGAGTCTAAATTCCCCTTCCCCTTGTGCACAGTTTGCAAAGCAGTCCCCGGCAAGGAAAGGTCTCGGGTTGTTTCCCCCGATTCTGGGATTTTCGGAAACTATATTTTTCCCCCATTTTTTTCTTTGGGGGGAATAGGGAACAGGGAATTTAAAAAATTTTGTAAGATTACCTTTTTAATCTTGGCGGTCCAAGTAAAATTTGGTGCCTTGTGCACGTATTAATTCTAACGAAAAAATTTGTTTTTTTAGGAAAAAGCACTGTCATCCGCGTTTTGGTTTATTCCCTGTCTTATATATTTTAAAATTTTATAAAATATTTGAATTTTTTGTATTTTTAAAAATAAAATATTTTTTTTTTATTTTTCTTTCCCATATTCTAAAACGTTTTTTTAAAATTTTTTTTAAATTTCAAAAGCTCAATTTTATTAAATTTTTAATTTTTTTTTTTTTATTAAATTTATATATGTGCTTTAGCGCATTTTTCTTGCCATTTTGCATAAACCCATTTTTTTTTTGCATTCACTTTGATCTTGGTTCTTATGTCAATGAATAATTGAACATTTGTAAGTTACTTTTATATTATAAAAGTCGTCAATTTAATCCATACAATGTTTGTGTTACCATAAATTATTTATGTTTTTTAAATATATTAATTTTTAAATTGTTTCTTTCATTGATTTACATTAAACTTTTTATAACTTGTCTAAAAAACTATTATAATTTTTTTTACAATATTTTTTTCGTTATATTATGCCGAAAAAAATTTAATAACGACAATCGTTTTTTCACATCTATTCTGAAGTTTAAAAAAGGAATTTTTACTTTTTTTTGAAATGTTTTTTTTCTTAAATTCCTGGAAACATTAGTGCCTTGGAGTACATTTCTTTACCAAGTTGAAAATCTAAAAAGGCTTTCCCCATTCTTGTTAGAGTTTTTTTTGCACCCCTATCAGGATTTCCCATACCATTTAAAAGCTAAAATTTTTTGCATTTTTTTCCGCATTGACACCAATTACAAGAAACAAAAAGCCATGACGAGGGTTATCCAACTAAAAAAACATTTAATCATTTATAAAAAATAAAATTAAATTATTAAAATCCAATCATGTCAAATTTACCTCTAAACAAAATTTTGTGGGGTGTAAGGGGACAGAATTTTGACGTATGACATACCTTTTATCAAAATCCAGTGTCTTTGATATTTACGATGTTTAGGAAAAAAATAAATTTGATTGAGTAACCTTTTAAAAATCCTTTTTAAAAAAATTATTTTCATTTTGAAAAATTTATCAGTCTAAGAAAAAATAAAAAAATTGTATTGGTTAAGTAATATTTTTCTCAGTTACAGAGGTTAAATATTTATATATTTATGAAAAAATCTTTAGTTTTAAATAATTAGATTATTATAGTGTTGTTGTTTGTTTTTTGTCTTCTTTTGGGTTTTGTTGTTTTTTGTTTTGCTTTTTTTTTTCTCCTTTTTTTCCCCCTTTGGTTTCGTCTAAATTTTTTTCCTTGCGCCCCCCTGAATCTCCCCCGCCCAAATCCCTCTTTAGCCTCGAGTTTGTTTGTGGTCCTTGTATGGGGGTATCAATTTGTTTTTTTTATTGTTTAGGTATTTTAATTTTTTTTTTTTTTTAATACAAACCGAATTTACCATGAATTTTTCTTTTTGGGGAACATATTTCTTCTGTTTTATTAATGGCAATTTTTTATGTCTAAATTTTTAAAAAGGTGCAAGGTTTAAATTTTTTAATTTTTTTTCCCATGTTTTTTTGGAAAAGTGAGTTGCCCGTTTTGCTCGAAATATATCCTGGATTGGTTGAAAACTTGTTTATCTTTTCTTGACCTTTCACTTTCCTTTCCGAGACGCAGCGTTGCAGGCTAAGATGAATGCCCTGTAATGTTACATAAAATTTCTTCTTACTACTTTGCCTTGATCGGAATATGTTTTCGTTTGCAATTTTTTAAGCAAGGGGGGGGGGGGGCCCTCTTCCTTTGGAGTGAGTCCGAGGACGAAGCAGACGATTGGGTAAGTCCTTTTTTCAAAAAATAATTTTATCTTTTTGTGTGTTGCGTATTGTCTTTTTTTCCTTCTTTACGTTTTTAATTTGCGCTTAATTTTTTCTATTTATTGGGTTACGGGCCTCCCCCATAATGCTCAATTTTGATTTTCCGGTCGGGGTGTCTGCGTATACGAACTTTGTCGCCTTTTTTAAAATTCGGTTTTTTCGGGATTTATCAAAGTTTCTTTCGATTTTTTTTTTTTTCCTTTTTAAATATTTTTTTTCGAAAGTTGATTTGAGGGGGATTCTTTCCTTAGTTCCTGTAGATAGTTATTGAAATTTACGTTGGGGTTAGGGGGGTTTTTGTTAGTCCCGTCGGTAGTTGCGTGTCCGATATTAATTAAAAGGGAGGTATACCCCGGTGAATGAGGATGGTATTGATGTAAACTTGCGTATGGATCCTTTCATCCCCAGTCGGTTTGGTCAGCATTTAATATTGTCCGCAAATTTCGGGCAATGGCGGTGCATTTTT
The DNA here is from genome assembly GCF_048542155.1 of Nylanderia fulva. Taxonomy (NCBI): domain Eukaryota; kingdom Metazoa; phylum Arthropoda; class Insecta; order Hymenoptera; family Formicidae; genus Nylanderia; species Nylanderia fulva. The sequence continues at coordinate 6,581 of NW_028189788.1, read as the reverse complement.
CTAATGCCCCATTACCTCGGGGTGATCGGGGGGTTTTTTTGTATTTTTTTTCTTAAAAAATTGATTTTTTTTAATATTCGCTCATAAAATTTGTCCCTTGGGTCGTTAAAATTTTTTCGGGAAATCCTGTTAAAAATTATTTTCGTAACAAAACTCTTTCGCGAGGTATTTGCTTCCTGATTTGCGATCGGTATCCTTTACTAGTTTCTTTCAGGCTATCTGAAATGTTAGAAAGTTTTTTGTTTCCTTTAGTGGTAACTTTTTTAGCGGCCCCGGGATATTAACGCACATTTTCAAATTTGGTTATTGGGAGTTCGTGCCCCGAGGGGGTGTTTTTTTATTCGGCGCGATAATTTTTTTTTTTTTGGCAGGATTTGAATTGGCGAATATTTTTCGACATTTTGTACCCGGGCCCTTTATAGTTTAATCAAATTTTTTGATTGTTCGTTTCCTTGTTGCCTCCGTGGGTGCATCGGTTTCATAGGTTTTTTGTTTTTTTTTTTCCTTCAGAATTTTTCAGTATTATCCGCGTTTTCTTCCTTTTTTTTTTCTCTTCGTTTCTTCTAACGTGAAGATTCTATTTTTGTTCCCTTTGTTCCGGGTTACTTGTCGGCTTAGCGCGTCGGCATTCCGTTGTTTCGCCGGCCTTGGTATCTTTTTCAAATCAATTCCTCGAGTTTCAGTCTCCAAGGTTTAATCAAACCCCCGGGGTATTTAAAATTTGAAAAAAACCAATCAAAGGTTTATATCGGAAATTATTTTTAAATTTTGTCCCAAAAAAGTGGGGGTCAAAAATTTTAAAAAAACCCAAAAATTTGCAAATAGTTCCTTTCCGTAGGGATTTTTTTAATTTTTTCCCGCCCGGGATAATACTCGGCTGGGGCGTTGCGATGGTCACCCTTGCCTCCGTTCTTTGATAGAGGCTCCGATTGCAAGCCCGGGGATGGGTTTCAGGGTTGAATTCTTCTTGAATGGATATTTTAGCATGGCGCGTCGTTAATCTTTAATTTTCAAACGGATTTGTTGTTCGTTTTTCCTTCGAACTTTTTCCGTTTTCTTGTTAATTTTTTTAACGGTTTTCGATTCGCGAAAAATTTTCATAAATTTCCGGTAAAAAACCCGCTATTTTTCCGAAAAACGATTGTACGTCTTTATTTCCGTGGTGTCGGAAAATTTTTTTTACCCCCCCTCTAATTTCGAGGATCGGGGCAGATACCGTTTCGGAAAAATTTGCCCAAAAGGAATTACCTCTTTTGAAAAAATTTTCGCTTTTGGGAGGCTTTTAGTTTGGGGGACTATTTTCCGTAGGCTTTGTAAACTCCGCGGTCTTTCTTTTGGACCCTCAAAGGACCCGGATAAACGTGTGTCGAGAAAAACGAGACATCGAACCTTGTATCCCGGTTAGCACGGTTCAGAGTCTTTGGAAAGTCGCAACTTTTTTTAAGTCAAAGGGCATTCTTTAAACCGTAGTGTCCTAGGGAGTCGAGAAGGCGTTTTATTTTTGTCGCGCTTGGCCATCGGTATCGGGTTTGAATCCAGATGCAAGGGGTCGGTGTCGTAAAATACTTCGCTTTCCCCCCAGCTGACCAAAAATATGGGTTAATTTTGGGCAGGGGGAATAAATCGCCTATAGTCAATTTTTTTAATTTCCGGAAACAAACTACTACTCAAAAAACGCGGTTTGCGTTGCGCAGCCTTTTTTGGCACATAATAAGGTGCATTCCATGGAAATGTTGTCTAAAAATTCCGTCTTTTGCATTTCCTGTATTTTTTTGGTTCACTTCCGATTTGTTTTCTCGGGAAGCGATACGGCTCCCATTGACGGGGGAGGTATCGGCGGCTCTTATTCTGGTTTAGTGTTGCTGTGCATGACGGGGTTTTCCCCTTTTTAAAAAAATAAAAACTCGCTTTTTATTTTCGCATATTTTCTGTATGCTTTCCTTTCTTCCTCGTTTAAGCTTTGTGTGAACAAATTTTAAAAAATTTTTCGTCCGCGTTAATTTATTTTGGGGTCTCGTCTATTTATGTGTACAGCTCGTGCCGTTTTCTTTGCAAACGTTTTTTCTACGGTACGAGGGGTGTGTGTACTCGCCGGCTTATAAATTGTATTTAAATTTCACGAGGACTTTTGGGAATTTTTGGGTTTTACCAAAAAATCGTCCGATATAGATTCCGAGACGGGGTTTTTTTTGGGTCGAATGTCCCGTCTTATTTTCATTGTTATTTTCTGTATAATTGTTTCATACGGGGGGCTTTAAGATAATTTTTTTTTTACGGTTTTCAATTTTTGGAGGCGGTTTTTCCCATTTTTAAATTTGGTTTTTTTTTTTTTTCGACGGATTGCTGCTTTTGGAGGGAAATCGATTTTTCCTATTTCCCCTCGATTCCATTGGGAAAACATCTTTTACGAGTAAAAAAACGCGTGTTTTTATCTTTTTTCCGTTTTTAGCTAAGGGGAGTAATTTTTCCGATGTCTTTGGGGTTTTTGGGGCCGGTTATTCCAACGGGGAGGGTTTTTTTTTATTTTTTGTAAATTTCGGGCTCGCCCTTTAAGGTTTCACTTTTTTAAAAGAAAACGTACTCCCGAATCGTAAAGCATTTTTTTCCTTTCCGCGTTTTGCCTCCGCCCCCCCCCTGGGGAGAGTAATTATATTAAAAATCGCTCTCTTTCGGGGTTTTGGGGCAGTGTGTCACCTGAATTTGAGGGCCGCGAGTTTCTTAAACTTTTCCCGCCTCCGTCTCATCGCTGTACGTTGGACTCGGGTTTCTCTCCCGCGGGTTCTTTTATATCTATTTTATTAATACTTCGCGGGTTTTTTCGATTCTCTGGCTTTTACGGGGGGCGTCTTATTTTTTTTTCGGTCGCCCGTTTAATTCCAAAATTCTTTGCGGTTATGTCCACGCTTTTTTCAATGTTGCAAAATTTTCGAGGGGGATACCGCGAGGATTTTTTCCCGGGTTTGGGGAGAACGTTGCTTTTCTACGGGCGTCTCTCCGTAATGTCCGGGTTTTTCCCCATCTAAAACATTGCCCCCCGTTTTGCGTCCGCCGCGTTTATTCAGGTTATTTTGCGAGGAATTAGTTCCCCCGAAGTGTTAGGTCCGATAATCCTCTTCGCGCCCCCGCCGGCTTCCTTTTTTGAACGTCGTTATTGTTGTAGCGTACGATACCTTTAAGCGCTTTGAGCCCTAATTAAAAATTTTAATTTTTAAACGGGTTTTGGATTTCGTTTGAAGAATGGTTTTTCTGAGTCGTCGGGTTTTTCCTCCCTTTCATTGAATCGTATAAAAATTATAGCGAGTGGTCGACGCGTTGCCCGAAATTTTGTGCTGTCTATTTTTTTTCTGCTTTACGAATTAAATTCTATTTCAAAGTGGGCAGTACTTTGCTTGCTTGGTATGCGGTCCTAGTTTTTGTTTAATTCTTTTCAAAAGTTTTTTTATGTTCGCGTTTTTGAAACTTGCATGCTTTACCCCTTTAATTTATAAAAAGTATGCCTTGTATCAAGGGCTCTTTTGTTCCGGGAGAGTTTTGCATTTTTATGGAAACGTTTTGAAAAAATTTTTGAAGGCGGTGCGGGTTTACCGCGAATTTGGGTATCATTATTCGCGTTTTTTTAGAGAATATTTGTCGTGCATATCCGTGATTTCGTACGTCGCGCCCGTCCGTCCGTAAGTTTTTACGGGGTCTAAAGGCTCCCGCTGTTCGTCTGTATGGTGTTGCCCGTGCGGCTTCTATCCTATTCAACGGGTTTTTTTAGTGTATGTAGCTCTGCAGTATATTGTATTTTATTAAGCATTTTTTGGGAAATTTTTTTTCCGGGCGTACGACGGGGGTTGTTGTGACGGAGTTTAAATTTTGTCCCATTTTTGCAAGGGTTTGTCGGAGTTGCTTTTTCGGCATCTATCGCGGGGGGCGGAATAATTGCGTTCCCCGTTTGATTTCTCCCAAATTTTTTTCGATAAAATTTCTTCGGGATCGAATTTTTGCTGTCTATGATTTAATGAAAAAATTTTTTTTCTGCAAGATACTCTGCTGAGTTCGGTGATTACGGGCGCTCGACGCGGTTCGTTTTTATTACTTGAAAGGGGTCGCTTGGGTTATTTGCGAAAATTTCTCGCGTAAAAAAGTAAAAACGGAAATTTTTGTTTTTTTTTTACTTCGGAGGTAATCGGTACTATTTTCGTTTTTCAAGTCGCTGTCTAAATTTTACGAACGCTTTCGAGATTTTGCGCAGTTAAAGGGATACTCGCGTCGTTAACCCTACAGGGGGACTAGCAACCACGATTGGTTTTAAACGCTTGTCGGGGTGTTTTCGTCCCCTTCCGACATTTCACGCAATCAAATAAATTCAATTACAGATTACGGGGGTCGCATGTTACGCTCATACGGGTCGGCTGCGGGTGCCTGCAAAAATCGATCGCTTGTGGGCTGTAACGGCGGCTCCCTGTTGGTGATAGATGGGGGTGTCGCCGTGATGATCGTGCCCCTGAGGTTGTCGTAGGTCGGCGTTGTCCTTGGACGTCGGCGATCCTTTTTGATTCCCCCCGGGGGTTTTCACCGTTTCATGTTTATGTGTCCGTCTCTCGTTCTCCCCTAGGGCGTGGCTTCTCTTGTTTTTCCCTCAGAGTTACGACGTGCCCGCTAACCTTGTTTAAATTTAGGTTTTTTTTTACAGGTCTTGCCCTATGAAAATTTTGGAGAGATCGGCCCCGCGGGGGATCCCACCCGCTTTCCACCCCCCAATTGTTTTGCCTCCGGGAAGGGACGGAAAAATTTGGGTTCCCCGTGATGAGGAGAGGGTCCCAGGATCGGCGGGGGGTCCCATTTGACTAACTTTGCTTGTTTTTTTGAATAAATCTTTTATTTCCCTTATTTCTTGAGTTGTTTTAATTTGTATAATCCCACCTGGGTGGTAGTTAATATGCTCACTCTCATGTCAGTTACATGTAGTTTTATTCTCGGCTTGTCTTGACTCCCATTAGGTTTTTAATTAGCGACTGACCTTTTTGGGGTTTTTTGTAGGACTGCCCTTTATGCCTCGCTCTCCCTTCGCGGGGTCTCTGCCCTTTTCTACATCTTTGGGGAAGATGAGAGAAGTCTTTCATTTGGTAATTTTTATTTTCCCCCCTTTTACAGGGGAGCGAAACAGGTTTTTTCGTTGCGATCCGCGGGGTTTTGGGTACGCTTTTATTTTTCATCCGTTTGCGTCTTTTCCGATAAGCGCTTCGCGAGAGCGTGAGAAAAATTTTTCAAAAGATTGTATAATAGCCGTTATAATTTTTTAAAAAATATTAATAAATATAATTAATATATTTTAGTCATTGGACTATAACAATTCTATCAGGGAAACACACAATGTTCCCAAATAATAGTTCATTGGGCGTTGTTTTATTTACTAAGTTTCCTAGATCTTGCATTAAACGGTATCAAAAATAGATGGCATTTATAGATCACACCAGTGTTGTGAGACGACCCGGTTTTCTTTTGGGGATGCGGGCGAACGTATTCAGTGAATAAAACCAAAATAAAAAAGGGGTACCCCTTTGTCACCCTAAGTGGAAGTTATAAATTTTTTAAATTTTTATTTAAAAAAAAAATAAACAAAACGGAGGGAATAAAAAAAAGTAAACAAGATATAAAAAAAAAAAAAATTTATTGGGAGAAAAAAATTTTGAAATCCCAAAATTTGTTGCAAAGGGGAAGGGAAAAAGCCAAAAAACCCTTACATATTCAAAAAAAAAAGTACATTTTTTAAAATACAAATAAAAATTTTTTAAAAAAAAAAATTAAATTTTTAATTAATATTAAATTTAAAAAAAAATAATATTGCGTCCCAGATAATAAAAAAAAAATAAAAAATATTTTCCCTAAAATTAAAAAATAAAATTTTATAAAATTTATAAAATATTAATTCTTATAGAATTTAATGGCTTTTCAATTTAAAACTTATAAAATAAAAATATCTTTAAATTAAAACAATTGTCGCTCGTTATGAAAACAAAGTGAAATTAAGGGCCCAAATTTTGATGAAAAATTCGGATGTTCAGTCAACTACCATTATTTCATGTATAAATTATAAAATACAGCATTTATTTTAAAAATAACGCAAATTTAAACTTCAAAACTTTCGACCCCACGCGGTCTTCTTCAATTTTAAATTTTTGAAAAAATAAATTTTACAATTCACATAATATCGAAATTTTAAAATGTTTTCAGAATCAAGAGTTTTTTAGCAATTAAGCGTTTTCAATCCGTCCTTTCCAACAAGGGTTTGCCGTATGACCTGATTTTTTTCAGACCGGGTAGTTTCATCGTTTAATATGCGAAAATTAAAACCCCTTTCCCAGGCGCTGCGATTAAAAAAAAATTTGATCACGATGTCAAATTATAAATTTCCCCCACAATTGGTAGATGCTTACTACATGTTTTCTTTACAATTTTTTCTCTTATTTAAAGTTATTAAGGATGACAAAACAAAAAAACAATACCGAAAGACAGCTATTTTTTAAACTCTACTTGATCGGAAGCGTGCGGTTTTTAAATCTAAAATTTTGTTTTACTGTTTAATTTTTTTTATA
>NW_028189787.1:0-11394 GCF_048542155.1 Nylanderia fulva | reverse complement strand
TTTTTTTAGATATTCTTGTATTTATCTGAAATTTTTTCCAAAAACATAATAAAATATTTTTTGATGTCTTTTTTTTTAAAAAAGGTTTAAGGAAAAATTTTTAAAAAATTTGGGGACAATATTTGTAAAACTTCAATTTTTTTTAAAATTTATTTTTTTAGCGGAATAATAACCCCAATAAAGGGGTGAAAAAAAAACACAGTTGCAAAAGACGATGTTTTTCAAGAAGCAACCCGCAAACTTTTAAATTGCTTATAACAGAAATAACGTGCATGAACATGAACTACGGGGTTTTTAATTTTTCCCCCACTTGGATTCTTTATTATTGAAATTTATAGAAGGATAGTGACTTTAGGAAATTTTATTTTGGCATCCTACAATAGGGGAGGCTTTTGGGATGTAATTAAAATAAAAATAACTTTTTCTTTTACAATTTTACATCTATGAATAAAAAAATTCCGTAAAATTTTACTTAAAAATGCAGTTATTAGTATTTTTATCCCTGAACTAGCAGTTATTTTGTTTTTGCTGGGTCCTTTTTTTCACCAAATTGGTCTATTTTATGTGTTTTAATAAAAAAATTTGAAAGGGGAAACGAATTTTTTACAAAGATAAATTTTTATGTAAAAAAATTTTGTTCAAATCTTTATAATTAAAAAGTATTATAAAAAATTTTTTTTTAAATTTTTTGGAAAAAAGCTTCGAGATAACACAAGAATATTAATAAAAAAAAAGGGGTTTTAAAAAAAAATTGACCTATAATGATTCAAAATTTTGACCCAAGGGGTAAAATAAACCTTTGTTTTTTTTCTAAGCCAAAACTATTTTCGGAGAAAATTTGGCCTTCCCAATTTTTTAACCCCCCTGTATATTATATTTTTTTTTATGTTTTGGAAAATTCCCCATCTAACAGGGTTTTTAAAAAAAACCTTTTTGCCTTAAAAAAAGGGTCGTATTCCACTAAATTTAACGTTTTTCCCTTTCCAAAAAATTTTATCCGAATTTTATTTTTTAAAAATATAAAAGAAATAGTTAGAAAATTACAGACGGTGGGGGCAAAATCAGGAGGGGGCCCCCACATCCCGACGCGGGCTTTTGGGGTGGGCGCTCGAAGCGTCAGTGTTTTTTACAGCGCTTTTTTGGGTGTGTGGGGGTGTGGTGTGGGGTGGGGGGTTACGCGTATACAAAAACCCCACACTCTCTCTCTCTTTTCTCTTCTCTCTCTCTCACTGATTTTTTACCTTGTGGGGTTTTTTTTTTTGGGGGGGGTTCCCTTTTGACGAATAATTTTCCCTACGGATACAATTTGATTTTGACCCATGTGACACCCTGCAAAGGAAACATTTTTTTAATAAATTCTATTGAATTTTGATCCCACTTGTTTAAAAAATTTTTTGTAATAAAAATTTTAAAATTACAACACAAAAACACAATCTGAGAGAATTTTTCTTTAAATTTTCCTAAAAAATTTGGTAATCGTAGGATAAATTTAGGGAAAAAAAATTTTTTTAAATTTCCTAATTAATTTTCACTTTCAAAATAAAATATCTTCACAAAAAAATGAAACATTTTTTTATTAATTTTCTAAAACCTAAAGAAAAATTAATGAAATTTTTTTTATTTTTTTGTGTAAAATTTTATTTTGCGAATAATTTTTTTCAGTTTTTTTAAAATTTTTAAACCCCCAAACTCCATTGATTTTCCCCTCGACCAATAGAGCCAAAGCGGGTGTTATTTCGACATTATGAAAAGAACATTTTGGAAAAGGGAAATTTGATCCTATGGTGGGGGTCTCAAAAAAATTCCCCCCCGTTCCTTCTCTTAACTCCCGGTAAAGAATAGGCGAGAAAATATTGGTCGAAGTCGGTGAATCGGGATCGAACCCCAGACCTTCCGCTTTCCGGCACTGCTCTCCAACTGAGCTATTCGTAGTCTGAATAGCTCAGTTGAAGGCAGCGCCCGGCAAGCGGGAAAGGGCTCGGGTTCGAGTCCCATTCAGCCGACTTTTGGACAATATTTTTTTCGCCCCTTTCTTTCCGGGGGTAAAAGAAGGAACAGGGGGAATTTTGAGATCCCAACCAAGGATTCGAATTTCCTTTTCCCAAAAATGTCTTCCTTCATAATTGTCGCCCAAAAACATCGCGTTTGGCTCTATTGTGAGAGGAATTTAAGTGGAGATTGTGGCTTAAAAAATTAAAAAAAAAATGACTAAATAATTATTTGAATTTTTGTTCGTCGCGTTGGACTAATTACGACGCTTTGGGGGGTGGGGGGTTAAACATTTAGAAAAGGGTTTTTTCGTAGTTCTGGAAAAAGTCAGTTGGAAGAGCAGTCGCCGGCAAGCGGAAGGTCTGGGGTTCGAGTCCCGATTTTAAAAGACCTTCGGACCAATATTTTTTTTCGCCTATTTTTTACAGGGGATGTAAGAGAAGGAACAGGGGGAATTTTTAAGGAAACCCAAAACCCTAGATTCGATCCTTTCAAAAATGTTCTTTCCTTCATAATGGGCGGGAATAACACGGTTTGGCTCTATTGGTCGAGAGGAAAAGTGGAGAGGGGGCTTTAATATTATTTTGAAGGTGATAATTATTAATAGAAAAATTCAAAAAAATTTTCCCCTACCTTTATTTCTTTACAATACATAACTTTAGGGTAATTCTAAGAGAAAATTTTCAGTTTTTTGATTAATATAAAAATACTTGTAAAACGCGCGGCGCCCCACACACACTTTACTCGATGCGGCGGAAATAGTTTACACGGCAAGGAACGACAATATAACCCAAAATCTAAGAGAATTTCTCTAGAATTACCTAAAAAATTTTGGAAATCGTGGACATATGATGTGGAAAGAATTTTATTAGAATTTATCTACTATTATCATATTAAAAATAATAATTGTATCACAAAAAAATTAAAAATATTTTGGGATAATTTATTTAAACAGTTTTTTTTTAAAATTAATCACACATTTTCATATTTTATTGTGTAGATTTTATTTTAAATGTGAAAAAAATTTAAAATCAGAAAAAATTTTTAATAAAATTTTTTTCATACCGTTTTGTCCACAATTTACCATAACTTTAGGGTAAATTTTAAGGGGAAATTCTCTCAGGGTACTTTAAATTTTATTAAAAAACTGAAAAAAGGCACACGTTACTCGATGCGGCGACAATGTACACGGCAAGGACACAAAACAGACTGCGGAGGGACGACGGACGGTCGCGACGCTTCGCGACACGTCTAGACGATAACAATCACCCCGGGGGTGCCAAACATGTGATACGCGAGACATGTATTAAAAGTTAAAAATTTATGTTATTAAAAAGGCATTTAAAAGTTATAATTTTTTATTTTTATAAACTTTTTTTTAAATGACTTACAATTTCGCCGTTTGCCCTTTCTTTTAACGGACGTGAGAAAAATGATTATTTTTGCGAAAAAGATGTTCCATGTATAAATGTTTGGTCGCTCTGAAAAGAGCGGTGATTTGGTCGCTCTGAAAGAGCGGATTGACTTTGGCGTTGAAAGAGCGGATTGCTTGGTCGCTCTGAAAAGAGCGGTTTAAAATTGTCGTCTGAAAGAGCGGATTAATTAATGGGCTCAAATGACCACCATCCACCCTTATGCAAGCTCTCATGCGTTTAAAAAAATTTTAATTTGGGTTCCCCATACTTCCTTTTCGATTTTTCCCAATTAATTCAAATCTGGTTCTAAGTGTCGACGTCCTGGGGGAAAGGTCTCGGGAAACGATTTACTTTTTCAAAAAATTTTTCAGTACGTGGAAAATAAATCTGGGCGAATAATGGGTACCCAAAATTGGGCCGTTATTCTACAGATATTCTAATGGCCAGACGTACGGGGAAAACTTTGAAAAAAAAATCTGCCCGTTTTTTAAAAGAAGGCACTATTTGAAAGAAATAAAGGTTTTTTCAAAAGAGGGTGTGGGCCACACAAACGCCAGGATTGAAAACAAACTACTTAAAACAGCGGGTTTTCTGGCGTTGGTGGTGGTATGGCCGAACTTTGGGCCCGGGCAAGATCCCCGGACTTAATCCTTTGATTTTTTTTGGGGATTGTAAGGAATATATACAAACGCTTCCGAGGACTTTCGAGACTTAGAAACAGATTCGATATGTATTTGGAATACGAAGAGGAAAAATGGAGAACGCAATTTTTAAAATTTTTTTAAACTCTGAGAGCTTGGGATAAGGGTGGAGGGTGGTCATTTTGAGCACCTATTTTAAATTAAAACCGCTCTTTTCAGAAACGACCAAAGTAATCCTCTCTTTCAGAGCGACCAAAGTCAATCCGCTCTTTCAGAGGACCAAAATCAATCCGCTCTTTCAGAGCGCCAAAGTCAATCCGCTTTTTCAGAGCGATATACATTTATACAGGAACATCTTGGGTTTGCCAAACATAATCATTTTTTTTCAGTCCGCTTAAAAAGAAGGGCCAAACGGCGGTAATGTTAAGTCATTAAAAAAATGGAATAAACGTTTAAAAAAATTATAAAAGTTTAATATGCCTTTTATAATATTTTATACGTTTTAATACATTTTCTCGCGTCAATCCATGTTCGGCAAAGCAGTATTGTTTTTCGCTAGACGTGTCGCGAAGCGTGCGACGCGCTCGTCGTCCGTCGCGCAGTCTGTGTAAAGTCCTTGCCGTGTAAACAATTTTCGTCCCCATGAGAACGTGGCCTTACAAGAATTTTAATATTTTTTGGTTTCACTGAGAGAATTTTCTCTTAAAAATTTTCCTAAAGGTATGGTAATTGTGAGGACAATACGGTATGAAAAGAATTTTATTAAATTCTCTGATTAAAATTTATCACATTTAAAAAAAATATCTATCACAATAAAAAAAATGGGAAAAATGTGGATTAATTTTACTAAACTGTATAGTAAAAAAATCAAAATATTTTATATTTTTTGTGAACATATTATTTTTTTTAAAATGATAAATAGTAGAGAAATCTAATAAAAATTTTTTCACATCAAAGGTTTTACATTACCAAAAATTTTTAGGTAAATTTAAGAGAAAACTCTTTGTTTTTGGGTTATTTATTGTCGGTCCTGCCGTTTAAAAATTTTTGGGCCTCGCATCGGAAGGGGAAGTGTGGGTGTGCGCGCCCCGGGGTTTTACAAGTAATTTTTAATAAATTTAAACAAAAAAAACTGGAAAATTTTTTCTTAGGGAAATTTTCCCTAAAGTTATGGTAAAATTTTAAAAGAATATGGTATGGAAAGAATTTATTAGAATTTCTCGATAATAATTATCACTTCAAAATAATAATATTTATCACAATTTAAAAAATAAAATATATTTCCCTTAATTTTACTTACGGTTTAGTAAAATTATTAAACATGTTATATTTTATTTGGAAGATTTATTATTTTGAATGTATAAATATTCTTTGAGGAATTCTAATAAAATTTTTTCCATTAAAAATATTATCTACGATTTCCAAAAATTTTCAGGGCAAAAATTTAAGAGAAAAAATTTTCTCAGTTGTGATTTTGGTTAATTGTAACAGTTTTTTATTACAAAAAATTTTTTTTCAAGTGCGTGAGTCAAAATGTTTAATAGAATTTTTTCAAAAAAAGATTTCATTAGCAGTTTTGTCACAGGTGTCAAAATCGGATTGTATCCAGTCAGGCAAATTATTGTCAAAGGAATCAAAAAAATTTTACAAGGAGAATCAGGGAGAGAGAGAGAGAGAGAGAGATGTGTGTGTGTAACGCGGAACCCCACACGCCACACACACACACAAAACGCCGATGTAACAAACAGCTGATCGCTTCGAGCGCCCACGTATCGCCCCGCGTCGGATATGTGGTGCGCCGCTCCGTTTCCCGCCCGAAATGGCGGTTAATCGCTAACTATTTTTTTTTATTTCAAAAACTAAGCTGGGATAAAAATTTTTTGGAAAAGGGAAAAATCGTCTTAGAATTGAGTCGGGAATACGACATTTTAAGGACAAACGATTTTTTTTGAATCACCCTGTACATGTACATAACTAAATTAAATATATAAAAACAACACACGCGCGCCACACACACCACACCCACCCCACACCACAATTATTATATATTTTTTACGGGTACCCAAAAGACAAAACCAAAAAAATCTCAAAAAGTATACTTTTACAAAAAAAGTTTTAGACAAAGGTTTAAAAAAATCTTTTCATTGATTGATCATTTGCCCTTGGCATGTTCCCAAGGTCGAAAAGGTCCCTTTAAAATTTTTAGAGGGAAACCCAAATTTTTTTATTACTTTCTTGGGCTTTCTCGGGGTTTCCCAAAAAACACATAAAAAATTTTATTTTTCATAAAGTGCCTTTAGTTAAAAGGTTAAAGCAAAATTTTTTGAAAAAAAATTTCTTTAAAAAATTTCCTTTCGTAATAAACCCTCTTTTTTGCACTTAAAAAAAATCAATTTTTAAAGAAAAACAAAAATTTGAAATGAATATTCAATTGCACAAAATTTTTTTTAAAGCAACTAGGTTTTTTTACACCAATTCTTGGTCCATTATTCCGTAAAAAGATTGTTACCGAAAAAGGGAAATTTTACAAAATTTTTTAATTTTTTTGTAAAAAATTGTTAGCCTTTTAAATAAAAGTACCCTAAAAAAATTTTTTTTAGGTTTTGGAAAATTCCAATAACTAAAAAATTTAAAAAAAATTAGGTTCCTCTAAAAAATCAAAATGCCCCTTTTTGACCTTGGTAAAGCCGCCAAAAGGGCAAACTGATAAATCAAAAAAACATTTTTTTAATTTTTTTTCTAAACTTTTTTTTTAAAACTAATTTTTGAGTTTTTCATTTTTTCCCATTTTTTTGGGGCACTCGGGTTAAATATATATATAAATTTAATTTTAATTAAAAATTTAAATATAAAAATACCTTTTTTATTTATTTGCAAACTGTCTATCTATCGAAAATACTTCATCTATCGTTAACCATTATCTATCATCTATCGATTATCTTTTTTCTCTTTTTTACATTTCATTTTTTAATTTTCACATAATAAAATTTTTTTAAAATATTGTACTTACAAAAAAAAAAAAATTAATTTTTAATCTAAAAAATAAAAAATTTTTTTAATATAATATTAAAAATTTTTGTAAAATTTTTTTAAAAAAAAATGATTTTATGATTTTTCTTTTTAACTATGTCTTTTTTTTAAAAAATAGCTTTTTATGTTTAATCTCTAAAAAAATTTTTTATAAAACATTTTTACAAAAAATTATTTTCTTTATAACAATTATAATTTTATGGGCCGTTTTACCTACCAAAATCAACAATATTGTTTGAAAAACCCTTAAAATTATAAATTAAATTAAAAATAAATTTCTTTGTGATAAATGTTTATTAAAAAAAATTTTTTGGATTGAATACATAAAAATATTATTTAAAAAAAGAGCAGTAGTTTGAACCTAAAATAAAATAATTTATTTATTAAAAAAATAGGCCCGTTTAAACATCACAAATTTGTGTGGTGTTTAGTTAAAACGGCCTTCTATAAAATTATAATTGATTTAAAATAAAAAATTTTGAAAAATGATTTTAAAATTTTTAGAGATTGAATAAAATAATCATTTTATCAAAACGAGCTGTTTAAAAAAATAAATTATAAAAACATTATTTATTAAAAAAAATTATCTACTAAAACTTTGAATTTTATTTTCAAAAAAATTTTTATATTTTTTAGATTAAAAATTTTAATTTTTTTTTACTTTTGTAAGTAAAAATATTTTAAAAAATTATTATCCTGGGGCATTATAAAAAATGAAAGTAGAAAGAGAAAAACAAAAAATCGTGATAGATAATGATAAGTTGACGATAGTATAGATATTCATAGATAACAATTGCTAAAAAATTCAATGGTATGTGTATATATTATAATTTGGGGGTTATATATATATTTATATATATATATAATTTGTTAGTATCTATATAAAAATGTATAAAAATAAACAACCGTACATCCAGCCCTTCTTGAAGGAACTCATTTTTCAAAAGGGGAAAATGTTTGGCGCATATTTTCCCCAGGGTGTGGAAAACAACAAACTAAATTACGCTGTTTTTTTACGCGTTAACTTGCATGCACCGCGCCGTAGTAGGCGTCGCCAGAAATTCATACAACGTATAATACGCGGGGATTACTTTTACCAATACTACTATACGCCAAATACGAAAATCGACGCCCCCTTTTTACGTACATAATAAATCGGAAATTTGATAAAAAATATAATATAAAAATATATAAAAATAATATATTATATAATTAAAATTTTAATTATATTTTTTTCATCAAAATTTTTTTTTTTTTTTTTTTTATCAATTTCCGATTTATTATGTACGAAAAAAGCGCGTCAATCTTTCGTTTGCCGGGTTTATAGTTGTATGTACCACAGTAATCCGCGCGATTATACTTTTATATGATCATGTGCGACGCCTCCTCACGTCGCGCGGGGCATCACTTCATACGCTAAAAGCGCGTAAAACTTTAGTTTTGTTTGTCCCACCCTGGGACGAAATATGACGCCAAAAATTTGCCCCTTTCGAAAAGTAAGTTTTCTTCAGAAGGGCTGGATTCAGTTAGTTTATTTTTATCATTTTTTTAATATGCATACAACCATACATATAAATATATTAATATAATTAAATATATATATACACCATATATATAATTATACACTACCTATTTTTTATTTGCAAACTGTCATCTATCGAACTTCTATCATTTCGATCAACCATTCTATCTATCTTCTATCGATTTTCGGGCCTTTTCTTTTTCTACTGCATTCTTTATAATGCACACGTATATATAAATTTTTTTTTAAAAATTTTACATTCAAAAATAAAAATTTAAAATTTTTAATCTAAAATATAAAAAATTTTTTATGAAAATAATAATTTCAAAGTTTTGTAATAATTTTTTGTAATAAAAAATGTTATTAAATTTTTTCTTTTCTAACTACTGCCTTTTTTGATAATAAAAGTATTATTTGTTCATCTCAAATACTTTTATATAATCATTTATTCAAAGAATTATTTACTTTATATCAAATTTTAAAATTTTATAGATAGGCCTTTTATACCCCCTACCCACTTTCACACAAATAATGTTATGTGAAAACAGCCTATTTTTTGTAATAAAAAAATTATTTAATGATTTTTTGTATCAACATGCTCTTTTTTGAAATAATGCATTTTTTTATTCAATCTCTAAAAAACTTTTATATAAAACATTTATCACAAAAAATTATTTCTTTAATCAAATTTTAAATTTAAGATGGCCTGTTTAACACTACACTATAAATTTTTGTAAATGTGGGATTTTAAAACAGGGCCACTATATAATTTTAAATTTATTATAAAAATAAATAATTCTTTGTAAAATGTTTTTTATAAAAATTTTAAGATTGAATACATAAAATCTATTATTACAAACGAGCAGTATTAGATACAACTAAACATAAAATTTATTTAACAAAAAATTTTCTACTAAAACTTTGTAATCATTATTTCATAAAAAAAATTTTTTTTATTTTTAGATATAAATTTAATTTTTTTTACTTTTGTAATGTAAATTTTAAAAAATTTTATATCGTGGGCAAATTTAAAAATCAATGTAGAAAAGAGAGAAGAACAAAAGATCATAGATAAAAGATAGATAGGTTATCGAAGATAGATATTTGATAGTAGACAGATTCCCAAATAAAAACATGGGTTTTTATAATATTAAAATTATATATAATATATATATATAATATATATATACCCTGTCCCAAAAATCGGAACCTGAAAATCTCGAAAGTAAAACTTTTAAAAAAAAATTTCAGACAAAATTATAAAAAAATTTTTATTGATCTTTCAGTTTGACCTGGACGGCGTTACCAAGGGCAGAATAAGGGCCTCGAATTTTTTAGATGGAATCCAAATTTTTATTTCATATTTTTTACTTTTCTGGGGGAGTTTTTTCCCAAAAAACTAATAAAATTTTTTTTTTGGAGTACTCTTTTTTTATAAAGGCTACCCTTTTTTGACATAAAAAGTAAAATTCTTTGTAAAATTTTATTTTCGGGGAATCAATTTTTTTGCCGGAATAATGAGCCAATGAATTTGGGGTAAAAAAACCCCATGTTCTTAAAAAAAATATGCTCTGCATATTAATATTTCATTTCAATTAAACTGTTTTCTTTAAAAAATTGTTTTTTTTTTATACTTGCAAAAAAGTGTATATTATCGAAAAAGGAATTTTTTAAAAATTATTTTTTCAAAAATTTTTCTTCTAACCTTTATAACTCAAGAGCATTTTTGAAAAAAAATTTTATTTTTAGTGTTTTGGAAAACCCTCGAGATAAGCTACAAAATATGTTAAAAAATTAGGATTCCATCTAAAATTTAAGGTAACCTTATTTTGACCTTGGAACCGTCCAAGGTCAAAATGATCAGATCATAATAATTTTTTATAACTTTTGTCAAAACATTTTCTGTAAAACAATTTTCAGATTTTTTTCATGTTCCGATCTTTTTGGGATCCCGTATAAAATATATATTATATATATATATATTGTGGTTGTTTGGGGTGTGTGTGTTGTGGTTTGTGTTGGGTGTGCGCGCGTTGTTGTAATATTATTATATTAAAAAGTATTAAAATAAGGGGGGGTCATTAGAATATCGCAAAAAATTTTTAAAATAAAAAAACTTGCAAAATTTTAAAATCATCTTTTTTTTTTGAATATCTCAAAAATCAAGTTTCACTTGGTTCACGTTGCAGGACACCGCGTATAAACACATACTACATACTACTACATCTTCATATAAAGGGTGTCCCTAATTCGCGACCCACTGGGAATGGGGAATAGAGCGTGTTAAAAAAATAGAAAAATCCTGTTCTTTTGCGATATTCGCAATAATTATTTGGTATTAAAAATAAAATAAACTAAACGATGAGCGGGGAGAAAGCGGGCCCGGCCGGGGTTCTGTCGGATGACTTATTTGTTAATGCCCTTAGATCAAAATATCATCTTATTTTTGGGGCCACTATGGTCGCCGCTTGCTGCATACCCGCCTCTCATCAATAAATGCCCTTTTTCCTGCTTATTCGTTTAATATTTTAAAAAATAACTTAAAATTATTGCAAAAATCGCAAATGATACAAACTTTCTATTCCTTTAACACGCTCTATCTGCCCCTTTGCGTGGTTCGCGATTATGGGGCCCCTGTAATAAATATTATATATATTAAGTATACAGGGGAGCCTTTTAATCTTTCCCCAAATTTCTCAAATCCAAAAATTTTAAAACAAATTTCAATAAAAGTTGTATGGTTTAAGGGGGGCATGAGATGGTGCTTGATTGACCTTGAATAGCCATTTGAAGGTTA
>NW_028189786.1:0-11411 GCF_048542155.1 Nylanderia fulva | reverse complement strand
ACTTGCGAAGACATGTCGCAACGCATTCGCCCCCGCTGATATTTCTTAGAAATATACGTATCACTCCTTGATCGTGGCGCTCACCAATAAATCGGTGGCAGCCCTTCGCAGAATTTGATTAACCAGAATTTTTTACCTTATCTTATCTTGTAATAAATAATCTTATCTTGGATTTTCTACGAAAACTTAGATATCGCTGGAAGGTTTACCTTATCTTGGATATTAGATATCGCTGTAATAGATATCGCTGGAATGTTTATCTTATCTTGTAATAGATATCGCTGGAATGTTTATCTTATCTTGTAATAGATATCGCTGGAATGTTTATCTTTTGTTTATAAACATATCAGGTAACATGATCCCCTTATCAGATAACCTGAGCTAATAAGATAAGTTTATCTGCTGATAAGACCCCCTCCCCCGCGTGACGTCACCCCCCTTACCCCCAATTCCCCCCCCGCCCCTTACTCCCTCTCATTGCCCCTGGGTTAGAACCCCCCTAGTGTTACTACTTACTAACGCGTGACGAACGAATCTGACAATTATTACGCACAGAATATTAAATAAAGAAGAAAAGAAAGCGATACAGAAAATATGCGAAGAATATAGCGACGTGTTTTATTTAAACGGAAAACCACTGTCATGCACAACAACACTAAAACACGAGATAAGTATGCGCGCCGATATCTCATCCGTCAGTGTGAGACCGTATCGCCTTCCCGAGAAACACAAATTAGAAGTAAACAAGCAAGTACAGGAAATGCTAAAAGACGAAATTATTAGTACAAGCATTAGCCTTAGCATTAGTAGTGCCAAAAAAGGCTGACGCAACAGGCAAACCGCGATTAAGAGTAGTAGTCGATTTCCGGAAGTTAAATGAATTAACTATAGGCGATTCATTTCCACTGCTAAATATTACCGATATTTTGGATCAGCTGGGAAACGCGAAGTATTTTACGACGCTCGGCCTCGCATCCGGATATCACCAGATACCGGTGGCCGAGCGCGACAAAAATAAGACAGTCTTCTCGATTCCCTACGGACACTACAAGTTCAATAGAATGCCGTTTAGACTTAAAAACGCGCCTGCAACTTTCCAACAATTTATGAACTTGGTGCTAACCGAGATACAAGGGCTCCGATGTCTCGTTTATCTCGACGACATTGTTATATACGGATCCAGTTTAGAGGATCACAACAGAAGACTCGCGAAAGTATTACAACGCCTACAGTAACACAGTCTCAAACTACAGCCTGACAAATGCGAATTTTTACGAAAAGGGGTAATATACCTTGGACATATTATTTCCGAAAACGGTATACTGCCAGATCCGTCGAAATTAGAGGCGGTAAAAAATTTTCCGACACCGCGGAAAGTAAAAGACGTACAATCGTTTATTGGACTAGCGGGTTATTACCGAAAATTTATAAAAAATTTTTCGCGAATCGCAAAACCGTTAACAAAATTAACGAAGAAAACGGAAACGTTCGAATGAAAAAATGAACAACAAATCGCGTTTAAAAAATTAAAAGAAAAATTAATGACAGCGCCAGTGCTAAAGTATCCGGACTTCAATGAAGAATTCAACGTGACTACCGATGCCTCGGACTATGCAATCGGAGCCGTATTATCACAAGGAACGGTAGGCAAGGATAGACCTATCGCATACGTCAGCCGAGTATTATCTCGCGCGGAACAAAATTATAATACTACGGAAAAAGAACTATTGGCAATTGTATGGGCCGTTAAACATTTTCGACCATACATTTACGGCACAAAGTTTTAAATAATTATCGATCATAAACCTTTGATATGGTTGTTCAATGTAACTGATCCCGGGTCTAGATTAATCCGCTGGAAACTGAAACTCGAGGAATATGATTATGAAATCATACACAAGGCCGGACGAGCAAACGCGAATGTCGACGCGCTAAGCCGACAAGTAACCCGAGATATCAACGAGGAGACAAAAAATAGAATCTTTATGTTAGAAAAAAACAAAGAAGAAAAAGAAGAGGAAGAATTCGCCGATAATACAAGGAAATATTCTGATGAGAAAAAGAATCAAATACTCTACGAATATCACGATGCACCCACAGAAGGGCATCAAGGAATCGAACGAATAATCAAAAGAATTTGATTAAATCATAACTGGCCAGGATTGACAAAAGATGTCGAACAATATATCGCCAAATGCAAATCCTGCCAAAAAAATAAGTTATCGCGACGAATAAAGGCACCCCTCGTAGTCACGGATACTCCGAATAAACCATTTGAAAAATGTGCATTAGATATTCTCGGACCCTTAACAGTTACCACTAACGGAAACAAATACTTATTAACGTTTCAGGATAGCCTGACAAAACTCAGTAAAGCGATACCGATCGCAAATCAGGAAGCAAATACCGTCGCGAAAGAGTTCGTTACGAAAATAATTTTCGAACACGGCATTCCCGAAAAAATTTTAACAGACCAAGGCACAAATTTTATGAGCGAAGTATTTAAAAATATATGCAAATTATTAAGAATAAAAAAGATATAAACAACCGCGTATCATCCCGAGAGCAATGGAGCATTAGAAAGATCACACCGCACATTAGCCGAATATCTGCGACAATATATGTATAAATGCTGACCAAACCGACTGGGATGAATGGATGCCATACGCAATGTTTACATATAATACCACTCCTCATACAGCTACGGGATATACCCCCTTTGAATTAATATACGGACGACAAGTCGAACTACCGACTGCACTAACGAAACCGCTTAAACTGACGTATAGTTACGATGACTATCTACAAGAACTAAGGGAAAGAATACGTGCCTCAAATCAGTTTGCGAAGGAAAATATTAAAGAAGAAAAAATAAAATCGAAAGAGTACTTTGATAAATCCGCGAAAGAAACCAAATTTAAAATAGGCGACAAGGTACTCATATACGACGAAACACTCTGACGCGGACGATCCAAGAAATTAGACGCATTATGGGCGGGACCGTACACAATAATAGAAAAAAATTCAAGCATCAATTATACAGTAAAGAAAGGAAGAAGAGCGATACGCATGCACACAAACAGATTAAAATTATTTATTGAAAATTAGGACTTACCTAGTCTTCTATCGCAAATGGGTCAAGACTGGTCGCCCCCACCAAAACCACTACCTCACGCACCACTCGCGCACCAGTACGCGTATCGAAGGTGACGTGCAAGGAGTGCGGCTCACCCGTCCTCCGGGACACATTCGCCCACCGGAGCACCACATTGTACGCCCGGGTATATTGGTCCCCCGTCATTTCGGGCCCCACAACAGAGGCGCGGGCGCGACAATAGGGACACAACAGGTCATACAGTTGCGTATAGGCATTACACCTTATGCAATTATAGCGAAAATTCATAACGGTAATACGTCGTGCCGCACGTAAGAAAAGTTGTTCTAAGACTAAAAGGTGACGACAGAAGACACATAGAACGAACGTTCCTCTTCCATGATAAGAAATTGCAAACAAAAGTATAAGGACAAAGTAGTAAGAAGAATTATATATATATTATTACAGGGCACTTTCACTCTTAATCTGCAACGCTGCAGTACTCAAGAAGGAAAGTGAGAAGAGTCAGCCGTATGAGATAACAGAATTCAAGCACAGCCCAGGAATATATTTTGAGCAAATTGGACAACTACACTTTTCCAAGAAAACATGGAAATTAGTAATAAAATTAAATCTTGCACCTTCTCATACGGCACCTTTCATTACAATTACATAATAAATACGTAATAATATTGCATTTACATTACATTTTATTATATATGAAATATAACGTGTTAAATATGCAATTAATGCAATATGTTTGATGTATCCACGTGAAAATACATATGTAATACATAGCAGGTATATTGCGCATATACGTAACTATTTATGTATCAAACACGTAGTTGATACATATTGGATAAGATTTAACCTATTAAAACCTTTGATAAACGGAAAGTCGGACACGTTTCTGTAATCGTAATCGCGGTGATCAGATGTTAAAATATTATAAGTGTTGATTATATATGTGAAGAAGAATTTAGTAAGTCAAAGGTAAGTTTTTTATATTTTATTGTAATGATTAGAATTTCCATATGGTTATACCTTGTGCAATATTAATGCGTATTTGATTATAATTGTTATTTTTCTAGGTTACATAATAAATAATTTTTTATATAATGGATAAAAAATTAAGTAACTTTTTGCATGTTTGTTTTGAGAAACCATACCGCGACATAAATCATTCTGTCATGTAAAAAAAACCTACCAAAATACTAACAACTAACGGTATCGCAACCGTTCCGCCTGATAGTTATATTTCTACGAGCATGCGCGGCGTCTCACGGGCGCCTTGTTTTACCAATGATCATCGCGATCGCCCGCTCGCGCATGCTCGTTCACAGCCGACATCCTGTCAATTTTGACAGCGGCCAATTACGCGTACTGCGCTCGGGTCACTTCGCGCAATTTTCAAAACGCGCAAAATCATTGGCGCATCACGCGAAGGTGGGCTCTCTTCTAAAAATTATAAAAGAGGAGCCCACACCCGGCTTGTCAGCCTTATCGTCTTCCGCCGTGAACCGCATATCGCAAACCGCATACTTGTAAAACCGCTAAAAAACTCGTTGTCAACCGCCGCTTTTTCCGCACTTTGATTATGATTCTGATTTTCTCTGTAAATTAAGTAAGATTGTAAAAGTTTGTTGAAGTGTTCGTTCTTAATTGTTTATAATATTAAAAGTCGGTTTTAATACAAAAGTTGACTCATCCTTTGGGTGCTGCGCGATCCTTTCTCTCGCAGCGCGTTCGTGAACATATTTCTGGTCCTTCGAGCCGGATCCGTCGCACCGGCAACCGCAAGTTCGCGAGCGTGACTCCTCGTGTGAGTGAAGGTGTGAACATCTGTGTGCGCAGCCGTCATGGATGTGCCCATGCTGGTCGATTGTCAGCGTGAGATTCAAATCCGAATCTCACGCTCTGTAGAGTACTTGAAGAAGCTGGGCAGCGCCAATATCACCACCAGTGCTATCGCCACACGCACCAGAATCCTGGATCAGCTGTGGACAAAGTTCGAGACGCAGCATGACCTTATCCGAGCGGCCTTGAAAGACAAATTCAGTGAGAGCGATTATTTCAAATCAGATTTCCATGCAGATACAGAAAATCTGTACGTAAGTCAGAGAAGCATACTTGATGGCTACGCCGAACACTTTCGTGCACCGAACGTAGCTCCTTCTGCCGACGTTACGCCACGGTCGTCACTGCCGCGCATCAAGGTACCGCCATTCTCGGGTGCTTACGCTGATTGGCCGTCGTTTCGAAATCTCTTTCTCTCCGTCGTGAGTGGCAACGCGATCTCCAACATCGAGCGCTTCCATCACCTCCGCTCATGTCTGACGGGACCGGCTAAAAATTAATAAAGTCGTTACCTGTCACTAGCGACAATTATGAGCGTGCCTGGGCGATACTGGACAAGCACTACAACAATAAAAGGGAACTGATCCGCTCCAACTTTGCCACGTTCATCGCCGTGCCAAAGATGAAGGGAGATACCGCAGAGGAGTTGAGACGCATCCACAACGCCGTTATTGCTGCCGTCAACGGTCAGGAGGTCATCGGGCGTCCAATAAACTCCCACGGGATGGACCTCTTCAACTTCCTGGTGACTGAGCTGTTTGATGCACGCACACGTCTGGAGTGGGAGTCGTCCATTTCAGACTCATCAGAGCCAGCACAGAACGAGGCACTCGGTGACTTTATTAGTCGGCGGATCCTGACGCTCCATGCCGCACGACCGAAGGGCGTCAGCAAACCGTCCGGAGATGCTCCACGGATCGCCAAGGTACACGTCACGAAACACCATGGACCTGAACCGCCGCACTGTGCCCTGTGTCGCGAGAAGCACACCTTGATGACCTGCCGAGACTTCAAGGCCAAGACAGTCAATGAGCGTAAAGCATTTATAGAGACAAGCAAGCTCTGCTACAATTGCTTAGGCAACCACTTTTTATCTCGCTGCCAGTCAAAGAAGAACTGTCTCACATGCGACGCACGACACCACACGATGTTGCACGGAGCACCGACGTCTTCACTGTCAGCTGAGGCCACCACACGCGCCACCACACTGACCACGACTCTGCAACATCAGGATCACAAGGCCGTTCTTCTGGCAACAGCTCGAGTGAACATCGCCGATCGGTACGGTTCACCACACGCCGTACGCGCTCTGATCGACCAATGCTCTGAGGTGTCGATCATTTCAGAGACCTTGGCACAACGCCTTCGCCTTCCTCGAGTCTCGACGGATCTCTCGATCTTCGGCATCGGAGGGACCCGCTCAGGATCCGCTCGAGGCAAAGTAACGCTGCACGTAACATCAGACGTGACCAACGCCGAGCTTAGCGTGGTAGCCTTTGTGCTGCCTCGCATATCACTGCAGCAAGGATCAGTCTCACGAGGAGAACGCAGCTGGCCTCATCTCAAAGGACTCCAGCTGGCCGATCCTCGCTTTTTGGACGACGACCCAGCTGAGTTACTCCTAGGAGCCGAGGTCTATTCCTTGATTCTCGAGGAAGGCCTCCGCAAGGGAGATTCAAGCATGCCGATCGCCCAGCAAACAAACCTGGGGTGGATCCTCTCTGGCAGATACGACGCAACAACAGTCAACGGACATCGCCGCACATTCCGATGCACCGCCGATCATGACCTCGCCGATCTCGTTCGCCGCTTTTGGGAGCAGGAGAGCGAGCCAATATCTCGGGCTCCACTCACTCCTGACGAAACCAAGTGCGAGGAGCTCTATGCGCGCACCGTCACACGCACGCCCACCGGAAGATACATGGTGAGACTGCCTCTCGCATCACCACCGACGACTCTTCAAGACACTCGCCGCCCAGCGGAGCACCTCCTGAAAGTCATGGAGTCCAAGGGCAGCCGAGACCCTCGATTTGGCGACCTCTATCGCGGTTTCATGCAGGAATACGAGGACCTGCAACACATGAAGAGGGTAAACATCGCAACAACGGCGGAGAAGATCAGATGCTACTTACCGCATCACGGGGTCCTGAAGGAGTCGAGCACGACGACGAAGCTCCGAGTCGTGTTCAACGGCTCTCAACGGACACGAACCGGTACCTCGCTGAATTCACATCTGCTGACTGGGGCGAATTTACTGCCAGCGCTCACCGACGTACTGCTGCGGTGGCGTTGGCACCGGTATGTCTTCGTCACAGACATCGAGAAGATGTACCGCCAAATTCTCGTACATCCTGAGGACTGCAGTCTTCAAACAATACTGTGGTGTCATAACAAAACGAACGAGATCCAGGAGCACGAGCTGCTGACGGTGACCTACGGCATGGCTTGTGCACCGTTCCTGGCCATCCGAACGTTGCGGCAGCTCTGTGCGGACGAGGGGGCGCAGTTTCCTCAAGGGGCCACAGCACTTCGGCGAGATTGCTACGTCGACGACGTAGTCACCGGAGCGGACAACCTCGACGATGCCATCAACCTCCAGACAGAGCTGCGCAACCTCTGCATGGCGGGAGGGTTTCCGCTGAGGAAGTGGGCTTCAAACAATCCGGACGTCCTCACCGGAGTCCCACAGGAGCATCGGCTGCAGCAAGGACCACATTCCTGGGACGACGAGAGCCATTCGACCTTGGGCCTGCGATGGCATCCTCAAGAAGACCGGTTTGCCTTCACCATACATCCTCGTGTAGTCAACGAGTTCACGAAGCGACGAGTCCTCGCAGAGACTGCACGGCTGTTTGACCCGATGGGCTGGCTCGCACCTGTCGTGATTCGGGCGAAGATCCTGATCCAGACCACCTGGCTTCAGCAACTCGACTGGGACACTCCACTGCCGGCCAAGGACGTCAAACGTTGGCACCAGCTGTTGAACCAGCTACCTCTGCTCAGCAACATACGGGTGAATCGCTGGCTCAGAACCGACAGTGATTACTCCACGGTGCAGATCCACGGCTTCGCAGATGCATCAGAGCGCGGATATGCTGCAGCCGTTTACATCCGCAACTCTGAAAGGGAACAAATCTCAATCAATTTACTCATGGCAAAATCCAAGGTCGCACCCGTCAAGCAAGTTTCATTGCCTTGCCTTGAACTGTGCGCTGCTGTGCTACTCACCACGTTGACGTTGCATATCCAAAACACGCTCGGCTTGACATCAACTCCAGTGCACCTGTGGTCCGATTCCAAGGTCACTCTCCATTGGATCCAGGGACACGCCGCTCGCTGGAAAACGTTTGTCGCCAACCGGGTAACTCACATCCAGACTAAGCTCCCGGACGCTCAGTGGAGACACGTGGCCGGGAAGGACAATCCTGCAGATTGCGCATCACGAGGAATTAATCCGGCAGAGTTAATCAATCACGCGCTATGGTGGACTGGACCTACCTGGTTGGCATTGGACGAGACAGCGTGGCCCAGCTCAGATGTCGACATCTCAGAGGACGACCTTCCGGAACAACGCACCACCAGCCTGATGACCAAACGTGCCATCATCATTGAACCGGATCTTCTCCTTCGGTTCTCCACACTCCATCGGCTGCTGCGCGTTACGGCCTGGTGTCGTCGATGGCTCAACGTGGCGAGCCGAGAGGTCACACTTGGTCGCCCGCTGCCTCCTGATGAGCTGGACGCCGCCCTATTCCAGTGGCTTCGAATTGTGCAGGCGCTCCACTTCCCGGACGAGGTAGCCGCTGCCATCGCGGGACGCTCCGGTCCACCACGCAGTCCACTGATCAAACTCAGTCCATTCCTCGACGACCAAGGTGTACTGCGCGTAGGAGGGCGCCTCAAACACGCTCTGCTGCCCTACGACGAGAAGCACCCGGTGATCGTCCCGCCGGCCTCCTGGATGACGCGACTGCTCATCGAGTCCTGCCATCGTCGGTTTCTACACGGCGGAGTCCAGATGACTCTCGGCTTGCTTCGTCTTCGATTCTGGGTGCCACGAGGAAGGACCGTCGTCAAGCAGCAACTTCATCGGTGCGTCACTTGCACTCGCTGGCGAGCGGCCACTCCACAGCCTCCAATGGGCAACCTTCCGCGTGACCGAGTGACGCCGACTCGGCCATTCCTGAGCACTGGCCTAGACTACGCGGGACCCATCTTCATCCGGACCAGCAAGGGGCGCGGACACCGCTCACAGAGAGGATACATAGCTGTCTTCGTATGCTTCTGGTCGAAGGCTATCCACCTCGAAGTCGTCTCGGACTACAGTTCCGAGGCCTTCATCGCCGCCTTACGCCGCTTCGTCTCCCGCAGAGGCCTGTGTACGGACATGTACAGCGACTGCGGCACGACGTTCGTCGGCGCCGATCGCGCCCTGCGCGAGCTCTTCAAGGCGTCAACCTCCGAGGGCCATCACATCGCCCGCGCCGCCAACAATCAAGGGATCCGCTGGCACTTTAATCCGCCAGCGGCCCCTCACTTCGGTGGTCTGTGGGAGGCTGCCGTGAAATCAACAAAATTCCACCTCCGTCGAGTAATCGGCAAAACCACCCTCACATATGAGGAGCTTAGCACATTCCTCACGCAAATCGAGGCGTGTCTTAATTCTCGTCCGTTGCAGGCTTTATCAGACGATCCGGACGACACTTCGGCGCTCACACCAGGCCACTTCATCATCGGGGCGCCGCTATTAGCCGTACCTGAGCCATCGTTGACTGGTCAACCAGCATCCACTCTGTCACGCTGGCGTCACCTCCAATTGATGCGAGACCATTTTTGGCAGCGTTGGTCAGCAGAGTACGTGCACGGCCTCAACCCCCGTACCAAATGGGTCAAGGCCGAGGCCGCACCTCACGTGGGGGACCTCTGTTTCATTCGCTCGGAGCTCACCCCTCCGACCCGATGGCCTCTCGCACGGATCACGAGACTGCATCCCGGGGACGACGGTGTCGTCCACGTGGTGTCGGTCCGCACCGCCACATCCGAATTCGTGCGCCCGCTCGTTAAATTAGTCATGCTTCCGGGCGCGGATCGTATTCCTGGCATGACTAACGCAGACACGTCGTCCGCCGGCACGTAATTCATCTCGCGACACTTTTTCACCTCATGCATTGTATCACTTGTCACATCTCTTTTCTTCTTTTTTTTTGATCCATCACCGCACTGATAATTGTTCCGTCGTCGCACTGCACTACACACCTCATCATTTCTCACCAACACGCGGTTCATTGTATTAGCTGATCGATTCACATACCACGCGATCATCACATGTCTTTCACCGCGTCGGCGCGTCTACCCCACCATCGATCACTATCGACTCGAGATTCCGCAGCCGAAATTCCACATATGTTGTCGCTGCGCGACAAGGCGGGCGGGAATGTTCGAAATGCATACTAGAATTATGTGATATCATACGCGTAAGGAAATATCATATTCATATAGAATATTTTAGAATATTCTATACCAAGCGAGAATAACAACACTCATATCGTTTTTTGCATGTTTGTTTGAGAAACCATACCGCGACATAAATCATTCTGTCATGTAAAAAAAACCTACCAAAATACTAACAACTAACGGTATCGCAACCGTTCCGCCTGATAGTTATATTTCTACGAGCATGCGCGGCGTCTCACGGGCGCCTTGTTTTACCAATGATCATCGCGATCGCCCGCTCGCGCATGCTCGTTCACAGCCGACATCCTGTCAATTTTGACAGCGGCCAATTACGCGTACTGCGCTCGGGTCACCTCGCGCAATTTTCAAAACGCGCAAAATCATTGGCGCATCACGCGAAGGTGGGCTCTCTTCTAAAATTATAAAAGAGGAGCCCACACCCGGCTTGTCAGCCTTATCTTCTTCCGCCGTGAACCGCATATCGCAAACCGCATACTTGTAAAACCGCTAAAAAACTCGTTGTCAACCGCCGCTTTTTCCGCACTTTGATTATGATTCTGATTTTCTCTGTAAATTAAGTAAGATTGTAAAAGTTTGTTGAAGTGTTCGTTCTTAATTGTTTATAATATTAAAAGTCCGGTTTTAATACAAAAGGTGACTCATCCTTTGGGTGCCGCGCGATCCTTTCTCTCGCA
This sequence comes from Nylanderia fulva, assembly GCF_048542155.1. Classification (NCBI taxonomy): domain Eukaryota; kingdom Metazoa; phylum Arthropoda; class Insecta; order Hymenoptera; family Formicidae; genus Nylanderia; species Nylanderia fulva. Next base: position 311 of record NW_028189786.1, on the reverse strand, counting down.
GCGCGTTCGTGAACAAAATGCAACCTTTATCATTAGATTCTGACAATTCAAGTGACGGCGCAAGTGATAATATCAACATTGATGATAAAAGTATGGATAATGAATTGTTGTGCAATCTTCGAAATTGGTCTTTGAATTTAAAATTAGACTTTATGTTTATGCTGGTTATGTTTGTCTGCATTACTCATCATCAAATAGCAGTAAAATAAAATAAGGTGATATTAAAACGTAATCAAAGAAGATTTGCATTTGTGACTATTCGACGATATTTGTTCATATTCATTCGCATTCGTGTCTGTACATTTGTCTCA
>NW_028189785.1:0-11411 GCF_048542155.1 Nylanderia fulva | reverse complement strand
ACATACTTCATTTTTAGTTAAAAATTTTGTCTCTTGATATCTGCGAATGTTTTAAACTGTACATAAACATAAAATTTTAAAAACTTTTTACTTTTTTTTTAAAAATTTATGAAGCTGATATTATAATTAAGGGTTTTAAAATACAGTTTCTTAAAATTCATTTTTAAATTTTTAATGATTCTGATTTTGTTCCCCAGATTTTAAACCCAAAGTGCACCAATGGGGGCGAAAGTACACATGCACCATAAGTCAACCCTCGAAAAAGATCGGTAAATTATAAGGGGATTCCCCGGTCTTTTTCAAAGGGGGGAAAACCCCAAGATTTTTACGCAAGTATGCAATTCTCTCCCCATATTTGTAATTTATATTTTTTTTAAAAGGGTTTCGTTTTTTAATTTCGGTATAAATTTCTAACTATTGAAATAAATATACAAAAATAATTTCTTTGGGTGGGAAATGTGAAATGAATTAAATTTTGGTAAGCTTTTTGTATTTCTTTATCCTTCAATAATGTTTGCCCATTTTCTCGAAAAGGGAAAATCGTTTAAAAAGATTCCCCCGGGTCGATATATTTCGTTTAAAAAAAATTTGAAAATTTATATACGAGTTTACAGAATTTACAAAAAAAAATTAAGAAAAAAAATTTTTCACCAATTTTTTTCCTCGTCTTTTTCTACAGGGGATGTTAAAGGGGGAAAAGGAAAAAAGGGGGAAAAATTTCTAAAGTTTTCCCCAACCCCAAAAGGGTTAAAATTTCCCTCTGTTTCCAAAAAAAAAAAAAAAAAAAAAAAAAAAAAAAATTTTTCCCTAAAATTTAAATTTTTGCTTTTTTTAACATCGCGTTTGGCTCTTATTTCGAAAAGAAGATTGGAGTTAAAAAAAAAAAAAAAAAAAAAAGGGAGAGTTTGACTGACAAAAAATTTTTTTTTTAATGTTTTTTGGGTTTTTGCCCGGGGTACGACCCTTTTTGGTGGGGGGGTGGGGGGGGGTTATAAACATTGAGAAAAAATATTTGTTTTTGTAATTTGTCTAAATAGCTCAGTGGAAGACCCATTTCCCCCGGGCAAGCCGGAAGGGCTCGGGTTCGTTTTCCCGATTCAGCCAAACTTTCGGAAAAAAATTTTTTTCTGTCTTTTTTTTACAGGGGATGTTAAGAGAAAGGAAAAACAAGGGGGAAATTTTTTTCTAAAAGGATCCCAACCTTTAGGATTTCCAAAAATTTCCTCGTTTCCCAAAAAAAAAAAAAAAAAAATTTCAAAATATTAATTTTTTTGGGCTTTAAACCCATCCGTTTGGCTCTTAGTCGAGATAAAGATGGAGTTAAAAAAAAAAAAAAAAAAGGAGACCCTGCTGAAAATATTTTATAAAAGGAAAGTTTTGTTTTAAAAGGGGAAAAACCCATTTGCGCATATTTTATTTTTTAAAAGTCCATTAAAAAGTCCACGAATGCAAATATATCAAAACAATTTAAAGCCTCAAAACGTTTTTTCTTTTGCAATAACGCTCGAAGTAATATATTTGTATATAAAATTTTTCCCCATGGTTACTGGCAATTTTTTTTCTGTTTTACACGGTGGTGTGATCGGTTAATTTTGATTTTTGGGGTACATGCAAACCCCTTACAAAAAAAATACTATAGGCAATTTTTTTGGGCTCACACAGATAACCATAAAATTCGAGTACGTTTTACGCCCAGTTATATTTTCGATAAAAAAAGCGGGAACACACCGCTACATTCTCGCTGAAAAATGACGGTTTACCCGAGTGAAAAAAGTGGGCCCGCTAAGCGGGGATAATGGGCCCCCGCGTAGGGGAAAATCGAGGGAACCCAAGTGTTTGGGTTTTCCAGTGGGGGGAAACTTTCCCGGAGCTCGCACTTTCGCTTTGAAAAAACAATTTGGATAAGAAACCCATCCCATTATTGCTTTTAAAAGGGGTGGTCTCAAAAACTATTTTTTAAACCGTTAATCTCTGACCCGTGTTTTTATTTGCACAACTTTAAAAACGCGCGTTTTGTTGTTTACCGGGGTTTTTATCTGTTATGTCTATACAAAGTTTTGTCTCGTAGGTTATCAAAAGTGGAATCAAGAGTAAGCATTAAATGTAGTACGCGAACACGGGGACTGAAATTTTGAAGTTCCTTTAAAGAGCGAAGAGGAAAGGGTTTTAATTTTAAATTTTTTTAGGAAAACTTTTTAAAATGTTTAGAGAGTTAATAGACACGGTTTTCCCCGTTCGGTTTAATAAAAAAATAAATAACTTGCAAAAAATTTTATTATAGACGAAAAAAAAATTTTTTAGGAAAATCAGAGATTTAATTTATCTTAAAAATGTCTGGATGTAAAATTTATTTTTTTTTTAAAAAAGAATAAATATAATATTTTTAAATCCGAATTCAACCCGGGGTAGATAAAATTCTTAAAAGATTCTTTTTTTACTATCACTGAAGAAAAGGGAAAGGGTTTAAGTAAATGAAATTGTTGCGCCGATCCGGCTAAAAGTTAGAGCTGCCGAGAATAAAACATGAAGAATCAGTGCCCAAAACAAAAATATTGCTTAAAAGATATTGTTTACAAAACTTCTGACGAAAAAAATTTTTCATAAAGAGGAAAAAATATAGAACCGTTATTTTTTATTTTTTGAGAGAGTTTTTTTGTGAACGTTTAAAAATTTTTATGGTTTAAAAAAAATGAGAACATTTTTTTTTTCTTTTCCAAAAAACATCAAAAATTCAAATAATTATAATTTTTATTGTTTGTGATTTTTTCCAGCTCGCTCCTTTCTCTTGTAAAAAATTTTAAAAAATCCTTTTTTTAAAGATAAAATATCCTTTATTTGTTTTTCAATTTTAAAGTAAAACTCAATCACGTGGGTAGCCCAAAAAACTTTTTAAAAATCCTTATTTGCTTCAATCACGATTTTTGATTGTTTTTCTTTTGTTTTTCTTTTTGCCCAAGGAAAAAAATATAAAAATTTAAAAAAATTCTTTTTTTCCGGGGTTTGCAAAAAGCTTGGTAAATATCCCCTTATCGGATACGTAAAAATGTCCCGTCGGTCATATCCAGAGAGTCACGTCCTAAAGGATTTAAAAAAGCTGAGCGCAACGGGTGATCCTTTTTTCAGCGTTTTGAAGTATAAATGGCGGAAAAGAGCGATAAAAATCTTTTCTCGTTGCGGTGGCAAAATTTATCCCCCCGGCATATGTAAAAGTCCCTCTAACGGGGGTTTTAAAAAAGGCCAGGCGAAAAAGTACCCGCTTCAGTGTTTTTTTAAAAAGGTCTCGTGGGAAAAGATTTGGAGAAATTCGTTCTTTAACCCTTTTGGTGTTCTTTTTGTTTTTTGGTCCTTTTTTTTTTTTAAAATTTTTTTTCTTTTTTTGGGGATTCCTTTTTTTTTTTAAAACCCCAATAAAAAAGGTCGGAGGGCCCCCCCCGAGCTTCCCAAATTTTTGGGGGGGTTTGGGTTTTTCCCAATAAGGGCTTCTGGGGCGTTTTTCCCCGGGGGGTCAAAAGGGGGGGGGTTTCCCCGTGCTCCCCCCGATTTTCATGGCGTTTTAAAAATTATACTTTAATCGAAAAATTATATTTGGAAAAATCCCCCAATATTTTTTAATTGATAAAAGTCCCCTTTTACAATTAAAAAAATTTATATATTTATTTTAAAAAAAATAGGACATTTTTTAACATAAATTTTTTAAAATTTTAAAATAGGGTAAAATTTTATAAATTTTTATATAATTAAATAAAAAAATTTGGTTTACCGGGGAAAAATATTTACGCGGGGCCTTAAAAAAAGAAAGGAAAGGAAAAAAAAAATTTTGAAAAAAGGAAACTTTTTAAATTTAACATCATTGGGAAAATTTAATTAAAATAAAAGAAATAATAGGGTTTTCCGGTTTCCGGGTTAAGAAGTAAAGTGAAAGGGTGTAAAAAGGTTTTGGCGGGGGTTTTTTTGGGAAAGGAAAAAGAGTGAGAAAAGGGGTAAAGGTGAATGGGGAGATAAGGGGGGAAAAGGGGTTTGGGGAAAAAAGAGGGGGAGAGATTGAAAGGAAGGGGGAGGAAAAAGGGGGGGGTAAGGGGGTTAGAAAGGGGAAAAAGGGGAAAAAGAGGGGGGGAAAAGGGACACTTTGGACACTGGAAAGGGAAAGAGGGGTGGGGGAGCCGGTTGTGGGGGAGTGGGTGCAGAAAAGTAAAAAAAGATGGGGGAATTTCACGGGGGGAAATTTCCTGGGGAGATTTGGAGCGAGTTGGAGCATAGAGTGGTGAATCGAAGACAGGAAAAAGGGGGAAAAAAAGGGGGGGAAATGTTTAAATGAAAAAGAATTTTTTAGAGATAGGAGAATAGGGGAATCAATGGGAGATAGGAGGTTAGGGAAAGGGGGGAAAAAAGGGGGGACGAGGAAAAAAATAAAAAAAAAGGGAAGGGAGCCCGAGAAGATTTAGAGGAGTTAGGGAAGGGGGAGGGGGGAGCAGTATGGGATGTATAGAGGTTTTTTTTAAAAAAAGGAAAAAAGGAAAAAGGGGGGAGGAGGTTTAAGGAAAGAAAAAAAAAAACCCATAAGAAGGGGGCAAGAAGACAGAAAGGCTGAATAGGGGGGTAGGGGGGATAGAAAAGGAGGAGTTAAGGAGGGGGGAGGGGAAAAAGTGGGGGGAGAAGAAAACAGGGGAAGGGTTAGGCGAGGAAAATGAGAAAAATGAAGATAAAAAATTTGGGGAAAAAAGGAGGGGGAATGGAGAGAAGAAAAAAAGAAGAAAAAAAATTGAGAAAAGAGTTTAAAAAGCCTGGGAGAAAAAAGGGGTTGATAGTTTTGGGAAAAAGAAGAGTAGGGGAAAGAGGAAGAAAGGGGGGAAGGAAAGAGAGGGGGGCGAAGGGGGAAGAAAGGGGGGTTTAAACGAGACAATAATAGGAAAAGGAAGGCCCTGGGGAAAAAAAATTTAAAATGGAAGGAAAGAGAAGGGGGAAAAAAACAACATAAAATTAAAAAAAGAATGGAGAAAGGGAAAGGAAGGTGGAAAGGAAAGAGTAGGAAAAATTAAATTAAAAAGAGATAGGAGCGAAAGCCGGAGATAGAATGGTTTAAGGATGTTGAAAGGAAAAGAGGGAAAGGAAGGTAAAAATGGTGGTAGAAAAAACTAGGAAGTGGGGGAACAGAAAAAAAAGGTAAGGGAGGGGAAAAGATATAAGAGGGGAAAGGGGGGTTGAGAAAAAGAAGAGTTTTTTAACAGGGGGAAGGAGAGAAAGAAAAAAATGGGGGCCTAATGGAGATCCGGAGATAGTAAGGGGGAAAGGAAAACAAGATGGACGAGCTATGGAAGGAAAAAAAAATCAATGCAGTATGGTGGGATGGGAAAGGGGAGGAGGAAGGGGGCAAAAAAAATTGGGAAAAGGAGAAATTGAAAAGGGTTTAAAAGGGGAAAAAAAGAGGGGGGAAAGGGAAGGGGGGGGATGAAGAAGGGAAAGGGAGGAAAAAAAAAAGGGAAATTAGAAGAAGGGAGAAGGAAGAAAGGGAAGGGGAAAAAGGGAGGAGGGGGAAAAATATTTAAGAAGAAAAAGGAAAGGAAAGGAGAAAGGGGGGAGGGAAAGGGAAGGAAGGAGAAAAGGAAAAAGGAGGGGGAAGTAAGGAAAAACTGGAAGATGGGGGTTTTTTGGAAATGGGGAAGGGCGGGAAGAAATAAGGAAAAAAAAGTTTGGGGGGAAAAAAAAAGGGGGGGAGGGGTGGTGTGAGGGAAAAACATGGATGGGGAAAAGGGGGGTGGCGATTAAAAAAAAGTTACCCAAAAAGGAATATAGATGGGAGAAGAAAGAAAAAAAAGGGGAAAAGAGAAAGAAAAAAGGGAAAAGGACCGATGGGGGGAATGATCATGGGGGAAAGGGAGGAGGGGGGGGGAAGAAAAAAATTTCCCAGGAATGGGGAAAAAAAAGGGCCCGGAGGGGAAAAATTTGATGGCGGTTTTAAAAGTAGGAAGAGAGAAGTGGGGGGGGGTTAATAGGGTATACATTCAACGGGGACAGGAAAGGAAATTGGGGAATAAAGGAATGGAGGAAAAAGAGAAAGAAAAAAATTAAATGGACGTTTTGGGAGGGTTTAAAAAAGCAAGGAAAGGTAGAAAAAGGGGGGGGGGGGTTTTTAGGAGGGGAGGGGAAAAAAGGGAAAGAAGATAAAAGGAAAAAAAAATTTAAATGAAAAAGGGGGAAAGAATTAAAAAAAAGGGATTTTGGGAAGGGGTGGGAGGGGGGGGAATTTTTTAACGGAGGGTTTAAGGGGGGAAAAGGGGGAAGGGGGGGGTACACATATACGGGGGAAAGGGGGAAATGGGTAATAGATTCCCTTTGGTTTTGGGAGAGGATAGATTTAAAAAAAAAGGGGTTTTAAAGAGAATGGAGGGGGGAAAGATAAAAAGAAAGGGCCCCCTCACCCATTGTTTTGGAACGTTTTGGGAAAGAAAGGAGGAGGAAGTTAAAAAAGGGGAAAAAAGGGGGGGGGAGGGGAAAAAAAAAAAGAAAAAAAAGGGAGATGGACAAAGGGGGAGGAGAAAAAAAAATAAGGGGGAAATTTAAGGGGGGAGGGGGGGGAAGGGAGGGGATTGAAGAGGAGCTAGGGGAAAAAAAAAAATAGGAAGAAAAAAAGGGGAAGGGGCCCTGGAGAAGGAGAAAAAAGGGAGTGGAGGAAAGGGGAAAAAAGGGAAAGGGGGGGGGACAGGGAATGTGGGAAAAAAGGAAAGAAAGGGGGGAAAAAATTAAGGGAATGGGGGAAAAAGGAGGAGGGGGGAGAAGGGTATAGAAAAGTTAAAGGGGGCTTAAAACTTTAAAGTGTAAAGGAAAAAAAGGGGGGGGGAGAGGTTAAGATGGTAACCCAAAGGGGCGATTTGAGGGAAGGAAACGGAAGGGAGGTATGGAAGATTTTTTAACAGGGAAAAGGAAAAAAAAGAGGAAGGGTGAATGAGGGGGTAAAGGCGGAGGAATGGAAGGGAAAACTTTAGGATTTTTTGGGAGGGATAGAGGTTTAAAAATGGTAAAAGGGGGGAAAAAAAAAAAAGGGGGGAGGGATGAGGAGCAGGAGGGTAAGCAAGGGGGGAAGTGAAGAGGATGTGGGAAAACTGAAAAAAAAGGAAAAACAGCGGGGGAGGATTGGGATACCAAAATGAGGTATGGAAAAAAAGGGGGGGGGAGAGGGGGGAAGAGTGGGATGGGAAATGTTTTCAACAGGTATGGAGAGGAGAAAGGGGCCGGAGAGGTGGGAAAAAAAGGGGGTAATGTGCCACTGTTGAAAAAGGGAACGGGGAAATAAAGTGGAAAATTTTTTTAGAGGATAAATTTATTTCCAAAAGCTTTTACAAGAATTTCGTGGGGTTTTAACTGAAAGGGGTTAAAGGGAAAAAATGGGGGGAAGAATATGATACCGGGAGGTCAGACAGGTTTTTTTTTTAAAGGAATGGGGGGAGGGATTTGTTCTAGTGTTGGAACCTAATTTTGGGGAAAAGAGGGTAAAAAGACAGGGAGGGGGGAAAAAAAGTTGCGGATTTTTGGGCCTGAAGGCCCGGGTTTGTTTGGTAATAGGGGGGGGGTTTTGGAGGAAATGACGAGGAGGGGAGTGAGGGGGGGGATTTAAAGGGGTTTGGATAGAAGAGGTTTTACAGGGGAAACGGGGAGTAAGGTAAAAGTGGGGAAGGAGGAGGGGAAAAAAAATTTTTGGACGGCAGGGGGGGGGAGGCAAGGTTTTTCCAAATGAGTCCGCACTTTTCAAGTTTGCTGATTAGGGGGTATAGAGGAAGTTAAGGGAAAAGGGGGTTGGGGGGGGGGGGGGGGGTTTCAATTTGGGGGGGGAAAAGGTTTCCTTTTTGGCCTTGAAAAGTTGTTCTTTGGGCGGGGATTGGGGGTTTAAAAGGGTTTTACCTATTTTTGGGGGAAAATGGAAAGGTTTATGGAAAAAAGGTTAGAGGGGAATGTGGATAAGACCAAAGGTTTTTTGAGGGGGTTTAAAAAGGGAGGGGGGAAGAATGAAGAGAAATGGGTGGGGGATTTGGGAAAGGGGAAAAAAGGTTTGAGGGTTTTAAAGAATTCACATATTTTTGGGTGGGTCAAAGGGCCCCTTTTTAAGGGGAACGGGGGGCAGGAGGGGCCGCAGGGGGGGGAAGGGAAAAGGAGGTTTAGGGGGGGGAAAGCAGGAGCGGTTTGGGGAAAAAGACCCAGGTTGGGGAAAAAAAGGAAAGGGGCCCCCCCCCCCAAAAGGTTTTTTTTTTTTAAGAAATGGATTAAAAGATTTAAAGGGTTTAAAGGAAAGGTTTGGGGGGACGGTGTTTTTTTGGAATTAGGGGGGGGAAATATGGGGGTGGAAGGGAGAGGAGAGAGGTGGAGGGGAATGCGGAGCGATGGATTAGGGGGAAAGTTTTGGGTAGACTGGGGAAAGGGCCCGGGGGGGGAAAGGGGAAGAGGGAGATGGGGGAAAAAACAAAATTTGGTAAGGGGAGGAAGGGGGCCCCCGGGGGGTAATGAGGGAAGTTGGGGAAAGGGAAGGGGGAGGAAAATTTTTGGGGAAATTTTTTTTGAGGATATTGAAAGGAGGGTAAGGGGGGGAAAGGAAAAAAAAACGAGGTTTGGGGGAGGGGGAAAAGAGGGGGGGAAATTTTGGGAGAAGAGGAATAAAGGGAAAGAGAGGGGGGAAAAAAAAGGGGAAAAGGGGGGGAGGAAAAATATGGGGGTGGAACGGGAAAAACAGGGAAAAGGGGAAAAAAGGAGGAAAGATTTGGGGGAGGGAAAGGGGAGTCGAGGGTTTTTAATGATGGTATGGGGAAGGGGGGGAGGGGGGGTTTTTCCGGGAAACCCGGGGAAAAGGGGTGGGGGGAAAATGTGGGGGGAAGGTAGGGCGGTTTAGAATGAACAATGAGATTTAGAGGGGCGGGGGGGTACTGGGAAAAAGAGGGGGAAACGAAGGTGTAGGTTTTTGCGGGATAGAAAAGAAACATGGGAGATGTGATAGGGGAAGGGGGGGGGAAGGGGGGGGAAAGGGGGGCTGGGTTTGGGGGAAAAATGAAGGGGGAAAAACTGCAGGAAGGAGGAGAAGGGGAAAGGGTGGAATGAGAGAAATAGAGAAAAAAGGGAAGGGGGGAGAACGGAAAAAAGGGGGGGAGGGAGGGGGAAAAAAGGGGGAAGGGAAATTGAGGAGGAGAATGAGGGGAGGTATTTAAAAGGGGGGGGGGGAGAAGGGTGGGGGAATTTGGAAGCCCAAACGAAGCCGGGGTAGGAGGGACGGCTCTTTCTCTTCAAAGGAGATAATAGGTTTTTTGGGGGAAATTAAATATTTTTAAATTGATGAAGGTAGAGTTTTAAAGAGTAGATATAAGTAAGATGTAAGAGTTGTAAGGTTGGGGAACGTTCCTTCAAAAGCGCCTTCAATCCCTTGGGGGAAAGAATAAAGAATTGAATAAATTGAATTAAAAGAAATAATAATGAGGATTTTTTTTTTTTTGTAGAATTTCTCGACTTAAACAATAAAATTCTTAGATTATATAAAGCCCGATTGATGGCTTTTATTAAAGCTAAGTAACGCAAATAGAAAATTTGAATTTATTAGTAGCAATATAATATCTCTTTCAAATACGTAACGAGTACGCGCACATTCAGAAAATTTTGGGAACGAGTAAATTCTATCGTTTATTCCACATCGTGCGTAGGTAATCAGTGTGAATCCGATTGCATCGATCATTAATTTGCGTGCAACGTTCGTTATATCATATGGTAATTTATAAATGGTCACATAAACGCTATTTGCCTTTAATAGTGCGACAGCCCTAAAGCGATCGAGAAGCCTGTTTTCTCGTCGAGAATTTTCAATCACTAATCGCGGGGGAAAAACGAGGATTTTTGACATTTGATGGGCTTTCTGACGCGACGTTCCAACGTCGGCGATTTAATTAAATATCCAATCCAATAGTTGAATTTCGTCGAAAACTTCGTCGAAATTTATATCGAGATTGGACGATTAATACGCGACGAGGAGGATCACGTTTTCATTATAAAGTGTTTTGCGTTCACCACTTTGGCAACTATTGCTAAAAGTAATTAAAATTTGAGGGTTAAATATAGCGGGGAAAAATTTGTTTTTGCCAAATTTTCAGGGATTCCACTGTAGTCATTTAAGTCATTTTTTGTCACTTTTTCAAAAATATCCCTTTGAAAATTTTTTTTCATATTTTTCCGTCGAAAAGCCCTTTTTTATCACTTTTTAAAAAAATGTTTATCAAAAAATAAATTTAAAAGGAGCTAAAGTAGCAGAAAAAGCTTTTAAATACTTAAAAACTTAAAAATTTTGGGAGAAAGGAAATTTGATAAATTAGTGACATAATAAAAAATAGAAAAAAAAAAGGCCCCCAATTTTTCCCGCAACTTTAAAGAAACAAAAGAAAAAAAAATTTTTGTATTTTTTTTTAAATTGCAGTTCTTATAAAAATTATTTTTATATTTTTTAAATTTTTTAAAATTTTTAAATTAATTAATAGTTTTCCCTTTAAAGTTTCTTTGTTAATTTAAATTTTAAACATTTGTTTTGTGCTTTTATATATTTTAAAATTTTTTTTATGGTTTGTTTAATTTTATTATTTGCATTTAGATATAGGAAAATCATTATCAGCTTAATTTTTTTCCACCCTTTCCTTTTTTGCATAAAAAATTAATATTTTAAAAAATAAATGTTTATAGTCCATTATGTATCATGGTTTTTCATAGATTTTTTAATGATTTAAAATTTCCTATTTCTTTTTTATTTTCCCTAAAATGTATATTTTTCTAAAAAAAAAATTTTATTTTTTGTACCGCTTTGTTATAAAAAAAGTCATTTTTTAGTCACTTTTTTTAAAAATTTTTGAACCCTTTTTTTTATTTTTTTTAAAAAAAAAAGGAGGGGGAAACCCTGAATTTTCCTGTTGTTACTTTTAAACCACCATCTAAATAAAAAGTGATTTTTAACACGGAAAAAACCCCCCAAAACTTTGGAAATTTTTTATATTTGGGTTACTTTTTTTGAAAACCCCCCGGGCAGTTTGCTTTTTTTAATCGGCAATATAATGGCAATTCCAAAAAACCCGTTTTTTCCTTTTATGGCCCCTTCCTTGTTCATTCTCGCCATTTTTCTTGCGTCTCTAAAACATTTTCGCAAGGGGGCTTTTCAAACATCCGCAGTGCATAAAAAATAACTCGAGGGATCTCGTTTTAAAATCGGAAAATTTGGGAAAAAGAAATTTATTCGAATATTTACCCTGCCCAAAAAATTGAAAAACCCTCCTTTTTAGAAAATTTAATTTCTTTTTATTTAATTAATTTTTTAGAACAAAAATAGAATATTTTTTTTATTTATTTCCGAAAAAAAAATAAAGCTTTTCAAGACTTTTGTAATAAATACCTTTCAACTAGTCGTA